>NC_142775.1:24481998-24634742 GCF_988280905.1 Pimephales promelas | reverse complement strand
ATGTGTTAGCAAATAATTTGACTCATTAGGAAGCAGTATTACACTTACCTATCAATTCACTTTTGTTGTAACTTGGATTAGATTTCATTGCTTCCAGTAGCTGTACTTGGATTTTTGGTAATTCACTGAAGTCAGCCAATGGGAGCACATTATTTTCAGAAGAAATTGTTTGTAATTCATCGGAGTCTGAGTACTTTCCTCCTATTCCATATATGATTACCCCATTTTTTTTAAGAGCAAAGGCTGCTTCAGAAATGCTGTCCCTGGACTTTCCACTCGTCAAAAGAATTAATATTTGAGGGGTACCTTCTTTGTGCCTGCTCCCTGAGGCGCTTATAAAGATATTTTCCTTTACGTATTGAAGTGCAAATCCTGTGTTCAAGGGCCTTCCACCTTTATGGCTAAGCACTTTTACTGCATTCAATACATCTTCCTTTCTTAAGAATGAATTGAAATAAAAATTTGCCACAGCCACATTGCTGTATTGAATTATTGCGATTCTATCGTTATCAATTCCCACATTAACATTTGTGATAATGTTATACAGAAAATCACGTATTTCTGTAAATCCTCTTCTTGTACTGTCTGAACCATCCACAAGAAAAGCAATATCCCTTTTAAATCCTGTGCCTAGAATCACAGTAATTATAGGATTAGAAAGATTTAAATTATTCAGCTTTAAAGTATTCATCTTATTAGAATTTGCTTGCTTTAATCAATAAAATGTTCTGTAGTTTTCTATCTAATTCAGGTTTCAAACAACCAACACACAAAAAAAATCAGCCTATAATCAATCAGCCTATAACAGTGGTTTTCAATCCTGGTCCTGGGAACCCACCGCTCTGCACTTTTTGTATGTCTCTCTAAATAAGGAACACATACAAAATGTGCAGAGCAGTGGGTCCCTAGGACAAGCATTGTAAACCATAGGCATATAAGCCTCAACATGTATTCTTAGAACTTCAATGAATCTTTCAAGTTTTAACATGCAATTAATTCTTACCATCAACTTCAATGTCTCCTTTTTGTCTTACACCCATAAGGTTTGTCAGGAGGCTTTGACGGACATTTTTTAATTCATGAAAATCATAAACAGCAATGGCATAATCTTTCCGAGAAGAAATTGCTTCCATTTCAATGGGATCTGTCAGCCTTGACCCAATGGCAAAAATGGCTACTCCCATACTCTTTAGAGCATTAGCTGGTCCACGAGGAGAATCTCTTGATCTGCCACCAGCCACAAGCACAATATTTTGACTAACACTGTCTATTTGCTGACTTCCAACTCTAGGGCTAAAAATATTGTCTCCAACAAATTGTAGAGCCTGGCCAATATATTGTGGCCTTCCCCCAATTGGTTTGAGGTTGCGTACAGCATCTGCCACCTCAGAAGAGGATGAGTATGTACTGAGATTAAAGCTTGTTGCTGCAGTATTACTGAACTGCACAACAGCAATTTGATCTTTTTCTTGACCAACATCAAATGTTTCTGCCAAACTTGCCACAAATTCTCGTATAGTTGTGAATCTATCACTAGCATTATCCGATCCGTCAATAAGAAACACAATATTTCTTCTTGCATTGAAAGTCTGGCCTAAAATTAATAAAGGGAAGAATATTTTCATCAAGGAAAGACAACAGTATTTTAACAACAATGATATAGAAGCCAGTACATACAGTACATCAGTCTGCATCTGTATGTCTCCTCTTTATTTAACATAACAACATGTTCAAGAAAAGATATCAGTTATTGTAATTCTTACCCTGGGGAGTGGGAAATTGCTCAGGAATTTCATCATCACTTGTCAAAACAGAGGTAACCCTTTGGACAATACTGTTGATGGAGGTAAAGTCAGGAACAGAGAAAGCATAGGCTGGAGTTGAAGACATTGTCTGTAACTCAAGTGTATCTGCATTTCTTGTGCCAATTGTAAATACTTGTATGTTGTTTTCTCTTAAACTCTGTGAAATGATTCTGACATCATCACCAGATCTACCACCGCTAAATAAGTACAGAATCTGAGGTACACCTTCATGACGTCTGCTTCCAGAGGATTGTGTAAATATATTTTCTTTAATAAACATTAGAGCAGCTCCAGTGTTCAATGGCCTTCCACTTTTGTGCCTCATAGAACGTATGGAATTTAGTACCTCTTTTTTGGTTGAGTATGAGCTGAGATAAAAATTAGCTGTGGGATCCCGACTGTACTGAACAACCGCCACCCTATCAAGATCTTCCTCCACATTTAGACTCTCAACTACCCTCTGGATAAAATTGCGAATTGCTTCAAAACCAATTTTAGAATCGTCAGAGCCATCAATAAGAAATGCAACATCCCTTTTAGCAGATTCTGTAATGAAGAAATGAGACAAAAATATTTACTATAATAGAGGACTAGATTATGTAAGAATGTGTGTGGGCATTCTTCATGCTATCATGTGCTATAATAGATAAAACACTGCTGTCAGTGGCTGGTGTACACACATGCACAGATACATTAAGAAATTAAATAAACCTCTTACCAGAGACCTGAGGAGCCATTGTTGGTAGCCATTGGTAAGATACCTCTTTTATTAATGCGAATATATTATCTTGAACATCAAGAATGTTCTCAAATTCAGAAATGAAAAAGTAGTTTGGTTGATGGGATATTATTTGTAACTCAAGTGTATCAGCATTTGTGGTGCCAATACTTAATGAAATGACACCGATATCTTTCAAAGCTTTGACTGGACCACGTATGTCATCATTAGATCTTCCAGAACTCATCAGAATTAGGAACTGTGTCACACCCTCCAAATATCTACTTCCTGCAGCAGCAGTAAACATGTTGTCCTTTACATACTGTAAGGCTGTCCCAGTGAGACGCAGCTTTCCTCCTTTATGAATTAGACGTTTCACATGATTTATAACATCGTCTGATGATGAATGTGTATTCAAAAGAAAATCAAAAGCTGCATCATCACTGTACTGGACCACTGAAATACGATCTTTATTTGGTGCCACATCCAGTTTCTGAACCAGGGTCTGAACAAAGTTTTTTATTAATAAGAAATCTTCCTTTGTACCATCAGAGGCATCGATTAAAAAAACAACATCTCTTTTTCCAGCACCTGTTACCATGGAGCATAAATATACACATAGTTATGTCTTAGAAGAGATGTCACTAGTCCATAACACCTTTAAATCAACCACATGAAAAAAACAACAACAAAAAAACAGACATTTGATCCTTACCTGTTGCAGTTGGTGGAATCCTCCTAGGCTGACGAGGAACTATTTTTATATATGATAAAAGTTTCTGCTCAATGGTTTGAAGGTCATCAAACTGAGGAACAGTAAGGGTATGACCAGGAGTATACGAGATTGCCTGGAGTTGAATAACATCTGCATTTTGATTGCCAATACTAAATGGTACAATTTGGTCCAGTTTCAGAGCTGCAGCTGGAGCTCTAACATCATCTTGAGACCTTCCTCCAGTCACAAGCACAAGAATCTGAGGAACCCCATCCAGGAGTCTGCTCCCAGAAGAAGCAGTGAACATGTTCTTTTTTGTATAATCAAGGGCTCTTCCTGTATTGAGGGGATTTCCTCCCTGGTGTTGCAGTGTCTCAATTGAATTGAGAACTTCTTGCTTTGTTGCATGTGTGTTCAGGTAAAAATGGACACGTGGCTCTCTGCTGTATTGGACTAAAGACACTCTATCTCCACTGAGCCCGATATTGAGTTTGTCCACGACTCTTTGAACAAACTGACACATCTGTTTAAACTCATCCCTGGTGTCATCAGACCCATCCAGAATAAAGACAATGTCTCTTTGAGCTGCATCCAATTCAACTGGGATGAAAATTAAATGGCTTTAGTAAAATGGCCTTAACTCTTATAAAAAGTGTAAGACTAAACATCATCACAGTAATATTTCCCCTGGTATTGACAAAGGTGAACAACGATTTTAATCAAATTTACATTCCAAATACACTTTGCTATATTTCTGTTCTATCTTAAGAATATGCTGATAACATCTGAAACAAAAAAAAAATCCATTATGAGAGAATATTACTAGTGTATTTTCACACTCACATGAATAAGATCAATCAAGCAACCGAAAAAGGGAAGAACAAGGAGTTGCTATTGATCAAACACCAACAATGATTAAGAAATCATTGGCTCAAACAAGAGCTTAAACTGAAGAGGAATCTCCGCAAGAAGTAAGACTCTTCCATGGTTGAGAGAACCAGTGGAAAATTATGAAAGTTCTCTGATGGACAAAGCATAAGATGAACAGGAAAATAGTAAATATTTAGTGGCAAAGGCCAGTCTTTAACATATGTTAAGCTGAATCAATCAATCAATCAAAAAAAAAAAAAAAATGGCCTCAGGGTTAAAGCGAATAGTTTAGTGAAGAAAGTAGATTTTCATCTACTTTCATAAGAAAGTCATAAGAAAAAGCTTGAATGTTAAGAAAATGGCGAGTGTAGTTATTCTTACCAATGATAGTAGGGGGTCCTATTTCCATTTTGGATTTGATAAAGGAGAGGATATCAGGCTGTATATGTAAAAGTTCACCAAAAACTGGAAGATTAAAAATAAATCTAGGTGAAAATGCTATGCTTTGGAGCTCTGCCTCTACGACATTCTGTATTCCAATGGCAATGGACAGAACTCCAAAGTTTTTGAGATCTTCAGCAGGACCTGCCACATCATCACTGGACCCTCCACCAGTCATAAAAATCAACAGCTGAGGGACTCCTAGCTGATGTCTACTTCCAGAAGACGTAATGAAAACATGGTCCCTGACATACTGTAACGCTGCCCCAGTATTTAGATTTCTTCCACCTTTTGCTGTGAGGCCATTAATAGCATAAATTACAGCTTTCTTACTATTGTAACTATTAAGTAGGAAATGAGTCGTAGTATCTTCACTGTACTGTATTACAGCAACTCGAACAATGTCCTGGTCAATGGCAAGATCCTCTACCATTCTCCTAATAAACTCACGGACGGCAAGAAATCCATTTCTGGAGTCATCTGAGCCATCAAGGAGAAAAACTATATCCCGTTTGTTAATTCCTGTATCAGGCAAGTTACCAAGAAAAGAAAAGAAAAGAAAAGAAAAGGATATTGGAATACATCTGAATCATTCAATGTTTAAATTGAATAGAAAAAGCTTTAAAAGTGTACAAGAGTAAAAAATATGCAAGTAAATCAAAGAATATCAGTGACATCGACCACCCAAAAATCATTTTGTGGGTCAGGATGTGAACAGCGTTCAATAAGAAAAAGCTCTTGCAAGTACAGTTCAAAATACTTCCATGGAATGAACATCTTTATGTGCAAAAGATGTCAAATAAGGACATGGAAGACATGAGAACATACCTAAGAAGAAAGATTTAAGTAAGAAATAATCTTCAGTTCCACATCCTAAAACATCATATAGCAATTTATATGACATTTACATTTAAGGTTTGTAGCAGACTCAATGCCTAAACTTAAACACAAATAATTGGTTATGTATTGCTTAAAGTGAAAGCTCTTACCAGCTGAGTCTAGAACTTGTTTTATGGATTTCTCCAGATACTTTTGGGATATTCTTAAGAGTTGAAACAATGTGTGGCTCTACTAAATTAAGATCATCAAATCGATCAATGTAATGTGTGAATTTAGACTGGACTGATACAGTTTTCAGCTCATTTAGATCTGCATTTTTCACACCAATGAATCTTACTAACCCTATTTCAAGATTTCTCATGGCATGGCCATGGCAGGTCCTATTATTTCATCACGACATGGTCTGCTACTTAGCAATATTAGTATTTGCGGAATTCCATGAAGTCATCTACTGTACTTCCTGAAGAAGAACTGAAAACTTGTTGCCTGACAAATTGAAGGGCTGCACCAGTGTTAGCTATTTGTCCACCTTTGTGTTTCAGGACCTTAATGGCATCTAGAACCTCCGTCTTGAGTAGGTTTTAAGATAGAAGTCAGCCACTGGATTGTCAATGTACTGAACCACAGATACTCTGTATTTTCTCTCCGCCACATTAAGTTTCTCAACAACTTTGTGAACAAAATCATACACTGCACCAATTCCAACCAACCAACCAACCAACCAGCATATAGAAGGCCACAGCTAAATAAAAAGCTCAAATGTTCTTACCTCTCTCTAGAAAGACCTTCAGTTCTTGATCTGGAAGGTTCACATAGTTCTTGAGCCTTTCCTGAACTGTGTTGAGCTGGCTGAATTCCTTCACATTGAAAGCAAATGATGGATTGTGAGAGATGGCCTCAATCTGTTTAGGATCTGCATTTTTCACTCCAACACCAAAAGGTACAACTCCATCAGTCTTTAGGGCTACCGCGGGTTCTCTGACACTATCTCTTGATCTTCCCCCCGTCAAAACGATCAAAAATTGGGGAACATTTTCACCAGATCGACTACCAAATGCTGGTGACAAGATGGTGTTTTTCATGAAAGTCAAGGCAGCACCAGTATTCAAACTTCTGCCACCTGTCAGAGTGAGTCCATTTACAGCTCTCAGCACCTCATCTTTGGTTTGGTAAGTGTTCAGGTAGAAGCTAGGACTTGGGCTCTCGCTATGCTGGACCACAGAAACTCGCACTTTATTAAAGCCTATATCCAAAGGCTCAATTACTTTGGAAATGAAGTTGCGGATATAGGGAAAGTCTCCTCGGACATCATCAGAGCCGTCGATCAAGAATGCAACATCCCTTTCTCCCCCGGAGGGCCCTGGTGTTACTGTGAAAAAACAAACAACAAAAAAAAAATATATTAATGAAATACAATAAAATGCTTAAATATCTACAAGAGGTTACATTGTACATTTCTGAATACAAAAGCGAAACAATTTAAGTGTTAAAAAATAGAGAGGAGCAAAAAGTTATTTGTATATGTTGACAGTGTATGACAGTGTTCTTTATATTATATTATAATAAAGTAATTGTTTTTCTAATATTATTCATTATATAAGACTTAATTTATTTACTAAAACAATATACAACAAAACAGACAATTTTTCAGTCATGTCAGCATGATTTAGCTTACCTGTTATTGTTGTATCAGTCTCTCCAACAACAGTGATCAATGGTGTCATAATCTCGTCAACAACACTTGACAAATCAGCAAAGTTTCTTCTGTAATATGCCAAATCTTCAACAAAAGCAACAGTTTTAAGGAAACTCTCTTCCACTTGGCCAGCTCCAACAGCAAAAGTCAAAACACCCTCTATGGCTACACGGTCAGCAATCCTCTTGACTTCATCTTGAGATGGTCCTCCTGTTATTAGTACCAGTACCTGCTGGATCCCCTGTCTCCTACGAGACCCAGCTGAGGGCTGGAAGTGGTTGGCTAGGGCATACTGTAGGGCTGCACCAGTGTTTAATGCACGTCCTCCCATCAAACGTAGCTGAGCAATGGCAGAGAGAACATCCTGTTTGGTGTTGTGAGTGTTCAGATAAAATTCATTTTTCTGCCCCTCAGCAAACTGCATTAATCCAATGCGCACTCGCTCAGGTCGAACGTCTAGTCTGTTTACCACGCCAGTGATGAAGTCCTGCACAGGTTGTAAGTTATATCCAACGTAGGTAGATCCATCCACTAAGAAGACAATGTCTCTGACAACTTTTTGGGTGTGGACTGTAGTAACATCCACAAATGGGCCTAGAAGATTTTATATGACCACAATTTTAGATGTCTAAGTACCTTTAAAATGAAGTTCCAGAATCTAAATTTGTATAAGACAGTTTCAATGGGAAAAGTGCATAAAATTACATATAGTTTTTTACAGTTTCGTTTATCTATATTAATCATATTATTTAAATTAATAACTCAATCTGCATTTTTTATTTAAACAAAAGGAGTATGTTTGTAGAATATTACCTGTTTCGGTTGGACCCTCTGTCACAACAGCACCAGTCAATGTAGAGAGATAGTATATAATTTCTCTGGGGTTGCGCAGCAACCCCCTGAAGTCCTTCAGGATGAAAACCCCAGTTTCATCAAAAGCTATTTGCCTGAGCTCGGCCTCATCGGCTGCTTTGGAGCCTGCAGCCAAAGTTAGAACACCCATTTGCTGAAGTGCTTCAACTGGCTGTTGGACACTGTCTTTAGATGTTTTACTGGTCAGGAGAAGCACAAGCTGTGTCACTTGATCTTGAATGCGGCTCCCACTCTCGGGTCTGAGCATGGTAGTTCTCACAAAATCCAGGGCAGCCCCGATGTTGACTTCAACAGAAGGTTTGGGTTTTATTCTTGCGAGAGCAGAGCTTAGCGATTCTTTTGAACTATATGAGTTGAGGTTGATCTCCGACCTTGCGGTGGTGGAAAACATGGCCACTCCGACCTGCACCTGATCAGGTCCAATTGGCATGGTGTCAATAAACCTTTTGATGAATTCTCGCACTGCATTGATTGAGGTGGCACCCATGCTACTGTCAATGAGGAAAATTATATCTCTTTTCCCAACAGCCAAAGCTAAAAGGAAAAAAAAAAAGAATTCTACTTAGTCCTTCTGCAAATTCAATCCAAAATTAGGTAACCTATGAAGTTAGCTATCATCATTTACTTAAAATGGATTATATTTTACTTGCCATAAAGCTAACATATATAAATCATATAAGTGGTAAAAATAATGGAAATCAATTAGCATAAAGTGATCATTTATTTCAAAGTATAGAAATATATACAAATGCTATGACCTAAATGTATTAATATCCTGAATTTACATTTACAAGGAGTGTTAATGGGTTGTATCATGTGCTATCAATGCATCATGTGCTACTCTGGTTTAGTCTAAATATTTTATCTAATAGAAAACACAAAATCTGAATAGAACAGTGAACAAAAAAATGTTTGAATGCCTCATTTCAGCATGTGTAATATGTTGTTTAAAAAAAGAAAGAAAGAAAAAATACATTTTGGGACACTAAAACCTTTGCACTTTCACCTAAATATATTATTTTTATTAATATATTTTTTGTTGTTGTTCTTTAGATGACCACGCCCGTGATAATGTGCTGTTATTATTCCCCCTTTCTTCAGTTTCTCTATGGAATCCCTCTCATACGGTAATTACATACCTTCTGTGAAATCTGTTTGAAACACAATGGAGCGATCGCTGACCCCATTAATGTATGGCAGTATCTGGTCAACCATGCTTGCCACTGTTCTGACATCAGGAGCGGACAGAACGAAGCGTTTGTCTGTAGCAATAGCTTCCAGTTGGGTAGTTGCAGATTCACCCACAGCAATACCAAAGGTGAGCACATTGGCCTGCTTTAGGGCCCTCTCGCCCTGACTGACATCATCAGTGGACTCCCCAGCACTGATTACCACCAGTGCCTGGGGGACCCCTTCCGCTGCCCTGCCTCCTGCATCTTGGCCCAATAGACTGTCTACCACCTCCTCCAAGGCGGCCCCCAGATTTGACTCAATCCCACCAGGGTACCTAAGCCCCCGGATAGCACTGAGGACACTCTCTTTGTTGTCATATCTATTGAGATAGAATTGAATCTCGGGATCGGCACCATAAAGCACGAGGGCTACACGGATTGCGTCCTTGCCCACGGCAAGCCCCTCAATCACTTGGACAGCCAAATCACTGACGAAGGGGAAGTTGGCAGCTCCAACGCTCTCTGATCCGTCAATTAAGAGTATAAGGTCGGCAGACCCGGGGGCTTTGAAGGAGAAGTGGAGAGAGGACAGAGAAACAAACAAAATATAATGCAAAATGTGTGGGTTAAAAAAAACGGAAAGAGGGAGACAGGGGAAGGGTGCAAGCATAAAACATAATCATGGATAATTACAATCCAGCATAAAAACACAACACAAACACATTATACTGCATGTCTGCTGAACCAAGGAAGATGCTCTGCAACTTTCTAATTTTCATACTCTGAAATTGTGTAGAATTATGTTGGGGTTTTAATTTACAGTTTTGTTGTGGGGATTTAATTTAGTGTATTTAGAATTATTGTGTATACATTACGAAAATTCTGTATATGTATTTGGGCACCTCTAAAGGCTGCCTGGGCAATGGAGAAAGATTCTCCAGGCTGCCTGGAGAATCTTTCCATCTTCTTGTGTTCAGTCAGACCATGCAGACTCATGTTACAGTATTCAGTGATAACAGCACCAGTCATGACCCTTCTGTCTCATCTTTGGACTTCTTTAAAATCACTTTTACTGTTACTTATTTAAACTATACTGGCATTTTTCACATATTTGATTATTAAAGACTAAATGAAAACATTCAATGAGCACAGTTTTATTTCTTCTGATAACATAATTCCTGTTGAAAGTCCAAGTTTTTTTTTTTTTTTTTTTTTTTTTTTTTTTTTTTCAGGATATTCAGGATGAATAATCTTTAGTTAGGTCACAGACATGAGCCATTATTTAGGCTACTGCTTGATAACTGGTTGCAGCAAATATTAGGGTGCATCAGTAAGACAAGTCATCAATATAGGCCTGGTTTTCAAGAAAAATATTAATGGCTAAAAAAAACTTCTAGACAAAACTTCTATTACTAATTTAACTACTTCTAAAATGTTTATGGGGTCTTTAATGTTTGAATTAAGTGAAAAATGCATAGTAAACATTTCAAAGATGAAAACATGTGGGTTCATCACTGTATCAATTGTGGAGACATTTTGTATTTTTTTATATGGTTACACAGTGAAGACAGTCAGCACACACAAAAGAATCAGACATTAAGCTCTCAAGACATAAGCTGTGCTGGGTGGTTAGCCATCATCAGCTGCTGATGATCTCTATAGTCTCAAAGACATAAATCAGTGACACCTTGCCATACTTTAAAAAATGTAGGCATCAGCTTTGAAGTGAATCTAATTCTTTCAAGAATTTAGTACAGAAATGATGGATAAATTAGTGAACGGATGAAGAGAGACAGAAAGACAGTCGGACGGATGTCGGTGGTTTTGAAAATCTGTTACACCTAAAATCCATTATCTCACACCTCATTGCACAAAAGCACTAAAAAACAGAGGAGTCACAGCATGCAGAAAATGCGACTGTGACAAAACTAGTCATGTTATCAGTGTGGGGGAATGGTTAATTGGGTTATTTCTGGGAACATTTTGCATGAATTACCCGTTGTCAATATTAACTGGCTGTGGTCATTCCCGATGCTGACAGTAGCTCTTGAGACCCTTCAGGATTAGTGGTATAAACTTGAAATGCAGTGTTCAGTTGAATTCTTCTTGATCATTGGGAGCTCTAAACAAACTACAGCACACCACTCTGAATATCTTTACAGTATTTAAATCAGTTATTTAAATACGTGCTCAACTCCCTTTACTGAAACTGTAGATATTTCTCTTCACTGTCTTTAGATTTCAAAATTTGAACTCAAGTGATCGGGGGTCTAAAAAAAACTGAATACTTAACAAAAGATTTGTAAAGAAAAACACCTAGTTTTAAGCTCTCTTTCCAATCAATGGAAACATTTAGGATTTTTACTTGTGTATTGTCTGCAGCACAGTAAAATTAACATGTCTTCACCCATAACTGGTGTAAGTTTACACCAAACAAACAAACAAACAAAAATGCTGGACTTAACTTACCATCCTGAGCTTCAAGTTTTGGGAATAGACCAAAAGCCATTATACCCAAAAGGGCATACAGTAACAACCAGTTATTCCCCATTGTCCACAAAAGCATTGGAATAGACAGCTGAAAAACAAAATGTACAAAAGTAAAACATACCGTGTACAGTATACACATCTGAAGCACACATCAACATTGTTACTCTCACACATCATCACTTAATGCCATAACTTGCAATGGCACAAACACATTGGACTGTTGTTCATCCACAGTTCTGTCATAACTTTGGACAGTTTGATAATGTTTAGCTATCAAATTATAGGTATAAGGATCAATATTCTAAAAATGGTCACTTATTGGGTTGTTTGTTTTCTCATCTTTTCTTATAAAATATGAAATAAACATTCTCTGAAATACCTCGGGACTGTTTACGCTTATTTTAGGAGGACCTTAAAAGTTTTGGCAGCACAGTGAGATTTATGTGACCTCTTTCCACATCATGAGCCAAATCCACACAGCTGTCAGATTTCAGGATTTCAGGAGGAAAAACATTTCTTCCCACATCAACTGCCCTCACTTACCAGTAAAAAAGCACAAAGCACTAAGAGGTCCACACATTAAGAAAAAATAAAAAGCATCAAAGTACTGGACACAAACAAAAATGCAATAACGTGGAGAGACAGATGACAGCACACAGAATATCCCCTCCTTGTTGAGCTCAGAATCAAACTGAAAAATACTGTTGTAAAAACTTTTAGACTGGACTATTGGAAAATTATATGCTTTCTATCACATCAGTCTCAGCGTTGCTGAACTTGGAATCCTTGTGTCACAGTACAAATTAATTCGTTTTGGTGGTTGGCTGCCATGTTACCGTATGGGACGTGGTGGTGGAAAAAAAATTAGGATGGGAGAATTTTTTTCCCCAAATCTTTTGCATTCCCTCGCAAAACTTTTGCGTTCAACAACGTAAAATCCATATAGACCCAGCCTATAAAGCTTAACAGTTTTAAGCATTAAATTACACAGAATAGAAAAATGACAATACTTTTGTAAAAGTGAGGAGTGCCTTTATAACAAGTGACCAGTTGCCCTAATGGTTAATCCGGACCTGACGAGAGTTAAGATGACAGAACAATAAGACGACAGTTAAGAGAACAGAACAATAAGGCGACAGTTAAGAGAACAGAACAAGACGACAGTTAAGACGACAGGTACAAGAACATAACAAGACAACAGTTAAAATGACAGAACAAGACGACAGTTAAGATGACTGAATTTTAAGACCACAGTTATAAGATGACTGAACTGTAACAGTTAAAGCCTAGTTCACACTACATGATTTTAAAACGTCGGGCTGAACTGTGCGGCTCATACTACATGACTTGCTCTCTGTGAAATCATGAGTGTTCAAGTAGAGCTGTTCACACCACACGACACAACAGGATCTATCTATCTATCTATCTATCTATCTATCTATCTATCTATCTATCTATCTATCTATCTATCTATCTATCTATCTATCTATCTATCTATCTATCTATCTATCTACCTATCCATCTCTCTCTCTCTCTCTCTCTATATATATATATATATATATATATGAATGACAGAATGAATGAATGAATGAATGAATGAATGAATGAATGAATGAATGAATGAATGAATGAATGAATGAATGAATGAATGAATGAATGAATGAATGAATGAAGCATTTATGGCACATTTTATTATTGTACACCGAAAGCGATATATAAACAGGGTCTCTCTTGACCTTACCCATGTACTATAGTTAGTACTATAAGCATAAACTGCAAGACAAATTTCAACCAAATCTACGCTAACAGAACAACAGATCAAAATGTATTGATCACATATCACAATTAAAACCTAAAATAAATAAGCCATAAACAAGATTACTTTGTGAGTTATTTCGGTTGGTATTTAGTTCATTCGGATGCAGAATAATTGACAATATTCTTCAGCACACAATGGTGGTACATGGAAACGTACACTATATAACACAATGTGAACTGCATGTGCTATGGTGGTGTGTCTGAGAAGCAATAACTACAAGTAAAGCCATATGAAAAACTTGGCATTTCAATGTGAATTGTTCTTGTACGAAGACAGAAAGAACAAATCAGTTTAATTAATTACAAACTCTATGAATCAGAGGCAAAACAACCATACAAGCATCTGCACATGTTTAACTTTCAAATCATGGAAATCTCTCAGAGGATTTTCCAGCATGATTTTGCTGCCTCAAGGTTATTAAAGGTTTCAATGCCCAAGGAACAGTAATGAGATAAAAAAAATCCAATCCCTGCCCCCTTAAGCTCAGTCTGAAAACCAAAGCACCAAATGGGTATTGCAAGGTGTCTCAACATTGGCCTCTAGTGGGGATAACAACCTCTCCATGTCAGTCTTTCTTAAAGCTGGCCCAACATTGGAAAAGCCACACTTTCTTTTTTTTTTACCTTTAACTTGTCACTGGGACAGTACTATAAGAGGTAAACCTTTATACCTTATCTACCCATAAATGGTGATTACTAATACCCTATACGGTGTTGCATGTGTGACAATTATGTCTGTATTCCTATTTCAATGGGAAATAACTGTAATGAATCTAATTTCTATGGTGTTTTCAAGGGTCCACATCTGGTTCTGCTTCACTTAAGTTTAATGTCTGAGCTCTAATTCTCCCAGCATTCTTTGTCCATCTGGCAGGGACAGTGGAAAAAGTGTTTCACATCACCCCGTCTTTACAGAGCTGGGCAGAAAGTAAAAAAAAGTCTGAATAGTGTCTACTCTACGTGCAACAGAACTTCCTGACTTGTTCTGCTTCTTGCTTCTGTTCAAACAAGATCATAATCAGTATTATCCTCATCCGGGTGTGTTAGACCTTCATAAACAAAAAGCAGCATAACAACTCTACCAAACTGGTGATGTGGTGATAATTCTGCAAAATATCTAGTAAAATGTGGATTTTACATACCAGAATCAATTAGGTTATGTGCAACCATATAAAAAACATTTGATTACATATTGCAACAGTTGTCTCATAAACGTTCCTGCTGAAGTTCTCCCTCTGAACACACCCTTAGCACAGAACCTCTCCTAATGTAATCTATTATCTGAGCACTTCGCTCTGCCTCTTCTGCAATGCCTCTTCCTGTCGTGTAAGAAAAATTCCCTGTTTCTCCCAAAGCTTTGGAATTTGCTGTACCCAGTCAATTCTTAACATTAAAACTATAATTAAGAAGTAAAACTGCCTACACATTGTGGACATTGGAATAGCCATACAAATAACCCAAGCTTTATAGGGTAAAAAAAGGCGTACATGCAACGGCAGATTTTAGTCAAATGGATTTTAGCTCATTTTTTTTAGAATGCATGCCTCAAAACACACTAAAGATCACACCATCTTGCATCTTGTCTTACACATGCACTAAAACACTTCTTTTACAAAGCTGTATTTGCCCAATTGAGCCACTTACCCCTGGAATACAGAATTCAGAGCGCTGTATTCCACAGTCTTTCTATGGAATTTCAAATATCTGCAAAAAGGCAACTCTTAGGTCATTATCTTCTATCTGATATCTTCCTTCTGCGAAGGGTTCTGGATGGGTCAGATAGAGATGATGCTGATCAGCTTGTGTGATTGAGTTTTGTTGTGAGACTCTCGTCCGTTGAGCTGACTGTTTGCTCTCCAGAGGAGCAGTGCAACTCACTCCAGCCTGGGACAGAGCACACAACTCAGAGAATCCTGGAGCAGAGCCACACAATGTTTCCACGCCTCCTACTTTGCTCTGCAGAGAGGAGAAGGAAAAAGCACAAAGAGGAGAAAAAAGAGAGTGAGAGAGTCATAAATGAGAAACAGACCCAAGGCCGTATTTGGTGGCTGTTCCTTATTGGGAAGGTGGCAATCACGCAACCGGCCTCGCGCTGTTCTCCCATGGCCCTCGTCCTCGTCCAGCTCGCCACAGTGATGTAAGAAACCAAAGCAAGTTTTTCTTTCTCCTTTGGAATGAAAGAGACTTGCAACAACTGATGCCTGTGATTTAATGCAGTGATTACCTAACACAATATAAGAGACGTGTTGACAAATTCAGCTCCACTGATGTGCAATTATAACAGATCAATGTCACATTACAGACAAAAGCACTTCACAGGATCATGTGTTCCTATTGTATTTAAAAGAGCAGTCTATTTATAAAAATAAATAAATAAATAAATAAAAATAGAGCCTAGTTCTGTTGTCATATAACAACGCATTCTCATCCTTTAACGTCATATAGAACGCTATATGCAAAAACGGCGCTATACTACGCACATGGCACCCGTTAACGTTAATATAACACGCGCTGTGAGGGCTAAGTTTAGGTGTGGGGTAGGGTCTGCGTGTCATATTCACGCTAAAGGATTTATTACATCTTGGGTTCGCGTGTTATATTAACGATAAAGGGTGCCATGTGCGTAGTATAGCGCCGTTTTTGCATATAGCGTTCTATATGACGTTAAAGGATGAGAACGGGCTGCATATAATGTGGGGCCTTTTACTTTCCCCTTACCTCTGTGCACCTGTCACCTAATGTCCAACAAAATGTCATGGTCAACTGTATACTGAAAAATAAGGCTTGAAGAAAGTTTTGAAAAACAAACAAAAATACCCATACACGCACACGCACATATACTATACTGTATATGAAATAAACAAATCAGACAATTAGGTTCTAACTGCAATGAAACACTCAAATACTCAAATAAACAATTAAAATATGTACACTCTTCCTATGAATCAGCTGAGAGTCTGAGACTATATACGACAATCAATTTAAAGGCACTGTGCTTCAGGACCTGTATTGTAAAAATACTGTACGTCACAGAGGCTTCATCTTTCGTGCTGGTAGTCTCAGTTTAAACAGCAGATGTGTCAATTCAATAGGAATAGCAGATATCAGGGTTTGTCAGCAGAATGGAACTTAAAGTGAACGCAAACAATGGTTTGGGTTTTATCACAGTTTTGACACACTGGACTATCTGAATGTTGAAAGTGTTGCTTGATTTAAAAACTGGCAAAAATACCAAATTTGTAATTGTATAGTTACAAAATGTTAATGGTGGGTTTAAACCTCCATTTACCTTTTCATGGAAAAGTGATGTGCTGTCCAAGACTTTCCATGGGTAACTGGATGGATATTGTGGAGTTCTGTGAAATTCCCTGAGTTTCCTCTGCTTAGTCATGGACTGTGCTGAAACACATGTCCGTAAACCAACCTGCAAGAAGTAAAACTAGATAAAATTATGATTGATGTGTAGTTTATTTTGGGGGCCTTTTCACAGTAATTAAAAGAACAAAAAAATACAGCAGAGAGAAGACTGCAGAATGGGGAATGGTGTGAGTCAGACCCAAAAATCACATATCTTGCATGAACACATACGTACAGCGACTCAATGTGTAGGTGCATGTGCTCTAACTGCAAGGCCATGACATTCTTTGAGTTAGATTCAGCATGTTTGTGTGCACATACTTTTGGAAAGGTTTTTGCTAATACCACATCAAACCACACGGCAAGAGTCAAATTACTTCCCTTTACTTCCTAATCTGTCAGTTATTCTCTGCTCCTTTATATCATAAAAATACATTCAAGCTAAATCTTTAATCAGCAATATTCATGTGTTGATATGTGGATTCTGTTTTTGAGAAAGTAATAAAGATGCATGCACAATTGCAATGACAATGTTACATTTATTATTAAAGGTAAATGTCATATCATAATATGATTACAAAATAGCTCTATTAAAAAACAAAAACGATTAATTGTCGCAGTTTTCTGCCTGTTCTGCTGCTACACTGATGAGGAACAAAGTTTTTTTTTTTTTCATTCTAAATTACTATGGCCTGCTAGATCCAGTTCCGATAAAAAGTAAATACAATCATTGCCAATTTTGCAAATAAATTGTTTACCAAGCAGTGTTGGCTTGCAATTCACCAATGTTCATCCAGCTATAAGAACTACTTAACCAAAGAATTGAACAAAGGTGTCAGTGTACTCGGAAATCAACAAACTCTTTTGAATGCCAAATATTCTAATGTTAAAACAGCAAATCTGTTTCAAAGCAAAAATATCAAGCTACAAATTCAGAAAGTTTCATTAACAAGACTTTGAGAGTACACTCTAAAAAATGCTGGGTTGTTTTAACCCAACTTTGGGTCAAATATGGACTAACCCAGCCGTTGGGTTAAATTTTTACATTACATTTTTAACCCAACATTTCGGGTTTGTCCATATTTGACCCAAAATTGGGTTAAAACAACCCAGCATTTTTTAGAGTGTAGAAATCCTTTTCTCTTCAACATGAGCTGCGGTTTACTACAGTTTTATACAAGGCCAGATGGGCACAGACCATCAATAAAGATAATTCACAGACAGCACATTATTTCCAGCTGGACACAGGCTGCACTGAGCAACAAAACTAAACTGAGTAAAGAAGTTTGGTCTAAAAGGAACTGCAATACTCTGATGCACCAAAAATGAAAGCAAAATCATCATAACTTTCAGATATCATATATCCATAAATTCCTTTATTTTTCCTATATTTAGTAGCACTTTTGCTGAACCAAGACACCTAGATGACTTTGTAACTGAGACTGAGGTTCAAAACGGCACCAGCTGTCCTCAGGGAGACCCTAGGATTGTAAGCAAAGGGTCTACAAGACAGAATGTTCATCGCAGCTGATCAACTGATTGTGCTGGTTTCCCAGCTCTCTCTCTCTCTTTAATTTCTGTGAGAAGACTAAATCAGATGAAATGGATTTTCAGAGATGGCTGGCAGCTGTGCACACCATGTGCAAAACACATTTCTAAAATCCTCCTTTCACCATAATCTTTTCCCTTTTCTCTCTCTGGACAGTTTGAGGGGTAAATCTGTTTTGAATTTGACTTTTTAAGATTCTTCCTGTGGTGTTGAAGCCTAAAGACAAAAACGCTGGCACTAAAAAATCTGCACATCCAATATAAACAAAAAATATGCATATACTGAGTCAGGATTACAAGTTATGATGAGAGCAAAAGCTGTGGTCGCATGCTGTGTCCAGATTTCTGGCTATAGCTAAAACTGTGGCCATTTCAGCAAATATATGTTGCATATTATGTTATAAATACAATAAATCAATGACACCACTTATGCTATATAAATAAAAACTGGTGTTATGATAAACAAGTTCTTGTTTTGTCTTTGTTTTCCTCCATCAAAAATAACGTACAACCAGGCATTTATTTACCTGTTTCCTGTTTACATCTTGGAATGGGGTTTTGCTACATGAACAAGAATCACTTTTATACCCACTATTTAACAGACTAAAAATCTGGAATAAAAACCCCTGTGTTAAAGTCCTTGGCCCTAAATGGTCCAAGTGCTTACTATGTATCAAATCCCCCGATCCAGCTGCCAGCAGCAGCCACAGTTTAACCCTCCCTTGTTGCTTCATTGACTCACCAATCTATCTGAACAATAAACTCGATTGAAATCTCACTGGGTGTCCTGTACAGACAGCTGCTGTTTTAAAATTCTGAACTTAGTAACCATGACTACAATGCCGCAATGACTAATGCCTCATAATGCATACAGTATTCAGGGATGGAAATGTAGTGAAACAGGGTGTGATGGAACTTTTAGAATATACTGCAGAACTTAAGTCCTGAAAATGTGCCTTTGAAAAAGACAGTGTGCTTGAAAATCATACTCATTTTTTCCATGAACTATATGTACTGAGACTGGAAATTAGAATTTCCATGATTAAAATGAATCATGCCTAATGTTTGTTTGGGAAGCATCACAATCGTTAGGCATAACATTTCCCTCAACTCATGTCCTGCTCAAACGGAAAAGTTTTTGTGTAAACTGAGAGAGTAATGAGGAAAGAGCGTAGTACAAGAAATAAACTACATTGGAGGAGTTGTCTTAATACTGAAGGAATACAAATTTATTATGTTTCATAAAGGTTTAAGAGTAGTTTTAACTGAGAAAGTGCACACTCTGACTATAACCTTTGGTCACTTCTCTGGTACAGCTGGGCCTTTTGTCTCTATGATATAAGGTCCCGTTCTTCGTGATCCCATGTTTCATACTTTAGTTAGTGTGTATGTTGTTGTTAGAGTATAAATACTATCTGTAAAATTTTAAAGCTCAAAGTTCAATGCCAAGCAAGATATTTTATTTAACTGAAGTAGCCTACATCGAGCGGCCCGTTTGAACTACATCCCTCTACTTCCTTCTTTAATGACGTCAGTAACAGTTTTTTTGACTAACGTCTGCCCACAGGAATGCTCCTTCAACTTGCGCACTTTTAATAACTTACTGTGTTTACTCCGCTCTTACGGTGATTTTCTGAAGTAAAACTGATGCTTTGTGTGATGTACAATAAACTTTATTAAACTCCTCAGTATGTTTGATCATCATTCAGACCTGGTCCAAAACCGCAGACTTGTAGGCTATTAATGAATAATGGATACATACAAGCAGATGACAAATACGGTATAATAACTGTAATTAAACTAAACCATACCTGTTCCACTCTGACTCTGTAGGCATTAGATTGTCCAACTCGAAATGAACACCTTTACTGAGACGGTACATGCTAGTGCTACTATTATTTTTTTTTGTGTGTGTGTTCTTTATATTGAGGACAAGATGGATGTTTATAAGTTAAATGGTTCTGTATGTTTACTAATCCGGAAAACTCCATCAGCAAACATCCTCTCAAATAAAGTTACATGAGCTAATTTGGTTCAGTAAGGAATTTTGCTAATTCCCTGTGTTTTGTCTAACTAATAGGCGTCACTTTCTTGTCTGTGCCAAGTAAACCAAATACATTTCCTGCTTTAACATCCTAACACAGAATTCATTTCATGTGATGCAAGATTGTGTCTTAAAGACAGTACATTCGGATAGTACGGATGTGATGTAATGTATAAAAATACAAAATCGAAGGAAGAGGCTTTGTAACTTAGCCAGAGTAGTCTACATGCCATATTCAATGTCATAGTTGATTAAAATATTACCAAAAATGTGATGGATAGACATAGTCATTTGAATGGGTTATACAACACACACAAAATAAAATAATAATAATAAAAAAAAATCCAGAGGAAATAATGGGTTATGAAGATTAGATGGAACCTTAAAACAATAAAAACCCATTGAATAAACTTGTCTATCCCACAAAGCATCCCTGCCATTTATGTAGAATGAAAAATGCCAACAACCCTGAATAAGGACCACTGCAACACATTTCAGAAACCATAACAGATGTTATTTCTTTTATGCACAGCAGAGGGGGCTGTTCTTGCTAACAACCTCTTCCAGAGCCACATTCTGCAAACAGAATGTTAAAATTTTCATTATATAAAATTATATATTTTATTTAAATTCTTAGCTTAAAACAACATGTACCTTGGCATCTATGTGTTTATATCCATTTATCTGATAAAAATAATTACTATGATTTAACACTTCTGCATTTTACCATGTCAATCTAGGGCCTATAGATTGCATAAATCTTAAAGAACATCAGTTCAACTCAATCTTGGAAATATAAAAAGTATCCACTTTTATATCGCTCAGTATATTCAAGATTTATTCTCGCAAATCAAGCCTTAGAATGTGTAGTATTTTAGAAAACCGCAGTTAGATCTTTCTAATTGTAGTTGTGGCTTGGGATTTGTCATTTTCCCAGTCATGAATAGAAGCCCCTGTATAAAGAAAATGCAAACGGTTAAACCATTTTACATGCATTGCAAAAGAATCTAACTTGGGCAAACTTAATCAGAGTCACCAGGCTAGAAAGATTTTTTTTGTTTTGTTTTGTTTTTTTTCGTTGAAATTATGTCATGCCATGGGAACTTTTTCTGGTCAGGCAAAAGCAATAACTTTTCAACCTTGCTTTGAATGGAAACAGTGTAAATTAAAAATGGATGAACCATATCATTTTAACCACTACTGAGGTGTCTATTAGATGAATAATTATACAAATCTTCATGTTCATGCGTTCACATCTTAACAATGAATCTGCTATAATTTTAATATACAAAATAATTTTGTGACGGGTGCGTTGCTCACATTAATTCTATCATGATTTAAATTGTTTATTTTTAAGTTTAATTTAGTAGCTATGGTTTGTTACTTTATTTCCCTTAGCATTATAAATAAACACAGGACAAGGTTACGAGTTAAACAGTTTATTAAAGTTTGAATGTATGGAACGGTGCACACTACTTAGGCTAGATTCTCTCTTTACTGTTTGACTTTACCTGAGTCCTCCTGGATTCCATTGGTCCATGGAATGAACGGCCGCATTCCATATGAGGGCCAACAAAGGAAGTGGCGGGGCTTCAGCCTCCACCTTTGAGCTGTTCCAGAGGAAATTGGACTGTACCATCTTGATCCGATGAGGAGGGGGATTCCTTTTTATTATTAGTAACATCATGGTCTGCTGACCTTAGTGGTTTTTGTTTGTTATTTTGTTTACCAGGGGAGCTTTGTTTATTTGTTTATTTGTTTATTTGGGCGGTTTAATTTTTGTTTGTTTCAGTTAACTTCCATCTTAAGTCTTTGATTTGTATAAGCTTTATTTTGAAAATTACTTTCATTGGATCTGCCCCTGAAAGTAATTATTATTTAGAAGAAATAAATCTTCTTATCTGTTCATGACCTGTCCTGCCTGTTCTTGGCCACGCCCTTACAAATTTATAAATCATTTCAATAAAAAAATTATCAGACTCAAATAGCAATAACAACACAATGTATACAAATACAATACATCAATAACAGCAAGTATGCTATATAAATGACAACTGGTTATGATAAACAAGTTCTTGCTTTTTTTCTCCATCAAAGATATCGTACAACCAGGCCTTTGTTTACCTGTTTGCTGTTTACATCTTAAAATAGGTTTTAGCTACATGAACACGACCCCCCCCCCCCCACACACACACACTCTGTATACCTGCAAATCAGAAGGGAAAGCTTTCAGTTTGTGATGTAACCATGAATACTTGTATGACAAGTATGCTAAAAACAAACTTTGAAACACAAGTTTGAAACCTGTGACCATTATGCTGATTTTAGCTTTAACAACGTCTGAGGCATTAGCTGACGCTAATTTTAAAAGATTAAATCAGATGTCGTTTCAAAGAAAACTCTGAGGTCTGAGGTGGGGTTTAAATATTTAACTGGCCCTTCCCAACCCCAGCTAATTGGACATGTGATAAACACAGCAGTTTGATTTTCTGCCTGAAACTGGTCATCTCCAATCCAACTGGACTACTACATGCTGCTGAATCAAGTTCAGGTAATTTATTTATATATATAGTTGTTGTCAGGCCATATAAAGACACAATCTGTATAAAGGTCCTGTGTATACTTTATAAGTGTAAAATGATTACAGTTATTTTGTAAATGGCATAGTGTTGATGATTTTGCAACATTCCTCTAAATCCTTAAGTGTCTTGAAGCAAAGCTTGCCTTAGCTATGTTTCAGGTAGTCTTCTTCTGTTATATGAAGGAAATACCATGCCTAGAGGGCTGCAGCATTATTTCTTATATTGCTTAACAATAAACCAGTTTTCCGTTGTATAAAGACCTTAAGGGCAAGCAGTAGGATAAAAGAGCCTAAGCGCAGATGTTTAGTGGAATGGCAGATACAATGTGAACCCATTCCAATAAATAAAATAATATAATTTTGGTTTGTAAAATGTTACAAAATTATTCTACATCACCTGTACATTTTTTAAAACATGTTAATCATTTACCTAAAAATTATGTAATGCAATAGACTAGATGATAATAATATATTTTTCCACAATATGTGTATAAAACTGTGCTTTTTACACAAAATGTCAACAACCCCAACCATTTAATTTAGCAGAATGGCAAGTCAGGTGAGAACTCCTTGTTGCTTTAATGTCATGAACTACTCAGGAAAGGCAGAGAACTTGAAAACAGTAT
This sequence comes from Pimephales promelas, assembly GCF_988280905.1. Classification (NCBI taxonomy): domain Eukaryota; kingdom Metazoa; phylum Chordata; class Actinopteri; order Cypriniformes; family Leuciscidae; genus Pimephales; species Pimephales promelas. The sequence goes on along the minus strand of NC_142775.1, from coordinate 24,611,148 downwards.
AACTTATAGAGCACTGCTGATTAGTTGCCCATTTTGCAGTTGAGAAAGAATTAATGCTTCTTTGAATAAACATTGTTTAACTGAGTATTTTCAACTCATCGTTGTAAAGGGAAGATGTTAACATGATGTCAAAAACATAATTTTCAGCTGCTCACTAATCACATGGCTACATTAAATTACTGATTCTAATAGGCTGATTTGTTTATACCATTAAACAAATTGATGTTGTTGTTTTTTAGGAGAACTAAAAACATCCCTTTATCTGCAAATAGACAGTGTCTGTCACTCATGTTTGACCCACAATCTGCACATTAGTATTAAAGGTTAAACAGCCAAAGAAATAAAAAATAAATAATACAATAATAATAATAATAATAATACAAAAGGTAAAGTAAACATTTTACTTTTTAAGTTTAAAAACTGTTTTAAGTAGATTAAGCCCAAGGATGAATGGATGACAGTCCAATAACAGAATGAAAAATGCAACATAACCATTTAGTTAAAAAATAAGCTCAATCCCAAAAATTGTTGTATAATGGCAATTTCAGTAAATTACTTGTTTAAACTAGCTGGGTGCTATCTTGCAACTAATGAGGCCAGATATTTGTTCTGTCTCTGAAATCTCTACATGTTTGGTAACAAAGTGGCACTGTGGTTCACTGACTTCCTCATTCTACCAGATGAGATTCAATATGATGCCCACCAGCAGCAATGGGAAGAATTTGGATCTGTCCAGGCTAACAGATGATGAAGCCAAGCATGTTTGGCAGGTTATCCAGAGAGACTTTCACCTGCGACAGAAAGAAGAGGACAGACTAGGGTGAGACACCCATAATCACATTTATATGATAATACTTGACAGCCAGTACAACCAACTGTCAATCAACTTTTACTATGCATGCTCTACTCTATCTTGGGCATTAAGAAACATAATCATTGATCTCGTCTTCAGATATTCATTGATGGTTTTCTCTGATTTTTCAATCATTGGACCCATCTGAATGGCTTACTCATAATGATGTTTTATTAAAGGTGCATTATGTAAGAATTTTGTAATAAAATATCCAAAAATCACTCGCACAGTGTGATATATTTCCTGCAGTTGCGTACTTACAATATCCCAAAAGTCTCCAAAGATTTTTTTTATTTCAGAGAAATAAGTTTTAAATAAGTGGCCATCCCCCAAAACAAATTCGTCTTTCAATGACGCAATATCCACGCTATCCTCGGTTTCCTTTCATACTGCCATAGCCATGACATAACCATGACGACAGACGTGGACAACTGCATGCATAACGTTTAACGGCACGCAGTTCTTGTTTCTTTCAAACATAGACCATGGCAAGCAGACTTTGGGACAAACAAGGAGAACTAAAATGAGGATCAATATCAGCATGGCGTTTTTTTTTTGCGTTTTTGAGATGCTGAGTTTCATGTCCGCGACTAATTTGGACTTGACAGAGCTTCACGAGTCACGACTTGACAGCTTTATCAGACAGGTGAGAAAATGTACATGAAAAAAAACAATGTTGTATAACGTTAACTCAACATGATGAAATGTTAGAATATGAGCATGTTATTCTAATGTTGATCTAGCTTACTGCTAGTTTCGCATAGCAAACTAACTAACACCTAGTATAACATTATAACTTTCAACACACATTTAAATGCCGTTTAGTGTGATTGTGTAACATTAGACCAAGTTAAGCAGCGCTGCGTTACCTGACAAGTTTCATTTGTCTAATAAACTGACCTGTGTGAGTAATCCAGCACTTGCGGGTAGTTCGGTATAATTAATTGTCCTTATTCCTTTATATTCGTGGGACTCGCGTGTGATATCTGTCTCTTTAGCAATCGAGACCTGCTTCATACCACTGTAATGTGAAAAAACATGAATGTTTGCACTCATCCATAAACATTATTAGATCCATCAGCTTGACAGCAAGTCCCATCATTCAGCTCATCACTGAGTCATCAACTTAAGCTTTTGTTATTGTTGGAAACTACGCCCTCTTGTGGCGAAAAAAAAATACATATTGTGCATTTAACAAAGTTCGGGAGGAGCATGTTCAGATTATTAACACGGGTGGAGAGCACTCAGCAATCAATGATAAGAGGTGTATATAGATTCAGCATTCTCACCTCAATCTATTTGACAGTTTTGCAGCATCCCTCCATCACTCCTTCTCCACACTTCTAGTCCTAACCATTTACATATACGGGGAGAGTAATCTGAGTTCAGGCAAATTCCAAGCTCGGAGCCCTCCCCCAGGACAGCACGCCAAATACACATTGAACTTTACTCCCTCTAATTGTATGTAAGTGTGAATTGTGGATCTGGTAAACCTTAAGTGGTTTGCTGGTTTTTGCTTACTAAAGGTCTTCTGCAGTCTGTTCATCAGGGATTTATAATTTAACTGAATCTGTGGAATGTCTGTCATTAATTTATTTCTGCTTGAAAATATTTATATCAGGAACAGTTCCACAGCACTTAGCCTTATGTGAACCCATTTAAAATAAATCTGAAATAATTTACTGTGGATAACTTATTATGAAGAGAATATCTAAGTACTGTACAGTACGTTACTTTACCATTCATACTTTTTTTGATACATTGATGTCTATTGGTGCAATGCTCAAGTATGATTATGTTTGTGTAATGTCGACAACGAAGAAGGATATGAGTCCACTTCATCTATTCTGGAAGATCAACTGCTAGGCTTTAGCCTCTCATAGTGGGAAAAGTGTCAAACATTCACTAAAGTTCAGTTAATTGGCCTTTTTTTTAAAATCTCTTTAAGGAGTGGCTTAATGACTCAGCTAGCCAAGAAAAGGTCTTGTGAATGCAGTCATGGTTATATAACGTACATCCTATCTTGTGAGCCTTCTGTCTGGACCATAACCATCCGATTTTTTTAATCCTTTTATACAGTAATAAGGTCACGGATGTGATCCACTGTCACACTTACAGACATGTGGTACTACTTGTTCACACCACCTGCATGTCTGTCAAGTATTACATTTAGGCAATGTTGAAGAAAAAAAAAGCCATTTCTGTGACAGGCATGATATTCATTCCTGTGCTGTCTTTAATTTGTTGTGATGATTTTACTTTATATTGTTTGCTAAAAAACAGCAGAATTTTTAAGCTTTAGACTCCTCAGACACTTCATCAACAGGCTGAGCCCATGTATGTCCAAAATTCCAGCCATTTAAAAAAAAAAAGGTAATAGGATTTGTCTCAGAATATTGAATAACATCACATGACTGACATTTTTCTCTCTATTCTCTAACAGTTGGAAGGCAAAGGCTATAGCTCAAAATAGTCCTGTGGAGACTTTGTTGTAATGTGGTGATAAAACCTTGGAAATGAGATGTGGTAATGCAATGTTACATTCACTTATGCAGTGCAAGCTTCAATTTCATTGAATGTTTAAGAAAAAAAGAGCTACTGTAAGCAAATTAATTGTTTAAGGCAATTTCTGTTTCATGTTCAAGCACTATGGGGTAATTAGATCAAATTCACACATTCAAAATCAAGAACACAGTATAAAATAATGGGGTGAAATATGCATGGGGAATTATTATTATTATTTTTTATTACAATTTTTCAATTGAGAGAAGAAAAAATTTACAATTTTTCTTCTCTAATCTTTACTAGATTCAAGTGAATTTGAATATGAATTGATTATGCTGTAATGTAATATATTTAACTTACATGTGGACTTGTGCTGAAGTGCTTTTAACTTTTGCCAAATAAAAGTTGAAAGAGCCACAGGCACATAAGCATTCAACATGTGGAGGAAAGCTAGCTGCTTTCTTCTTAAGAAGAGCAGCTTTAGCAGAAATTACTTAAATATCCAATTTTTAATGCTACACAGCTGTGATACAGAGAGGTCATTGTGCTAGAAGGCCATCACTTTGGCTATAAAGCTTGAGAAACTGGCACATTAAGAATGGAGGTTTTTAAAAGACTAGAGACCACTGGATAGAATGTGGAGCCATTTCTCTCTCTCTCTCTCTCTCTCTCTCTCTCTCTCTCTCTCTCTCTCTCTCTCTCTCTCTCTCTCTCTCTCTCTCTCTCTCTCTCTCTCTCTCTATATATATATATATATATATATATATATATATATATATACACAGTATATATATATATATATATACACTCACCGGCCACTTTATTAGGTACCCCATGCTAGTAACGGGTTGGACCCCCTTTTGCCTTCAGAACTGCCTCAATTCTTCGTGGCATAGATTCAACAAGGTGCTGGAAGCATTCCTCAGGGAGTTTGGTCCATATTGACATGATGGCATCACACAGTTGCCGCAGATTTGTCGGCTGCACATCCATGATGCGAATCTCCCGTTCCACCACATCCCAAAGATGCTCTATTGGATTGAGATCTGGTGACTGTGGAGGCCATTTGAGTACAGCGAACTCATTGTCATGTTCAAGAAACCAGTCTGAGATGATTCCAGCTTTATGACATGGCGCATTATCCTGCTGAAAGTAGCCATCAGAAGTTGGGTACATTGTGGTCATAAAGGGATGGACATGGTCAGCAACAATACTCAGGTAGGCTGTGGCGTTGCAACGATGCTCAATTGGTACCAAGGGGCCCAAAGAGTGCCAAGAAAATATTCCCCACACCATGACACCACCACCACCAGCCTGAACCGTTGATACAAGGCAGGATGGATCCATGTTTTCATGTTGTAGACGCCAAATTCTGACCCTACCATCCGAATGTCGCAGCAGAAATCGAGACTCATCAGACCAGGCAACGTTTTTCCAATCTTCTATTGTCCAATTTCGATGAGCTTGTGCAAATTGTAGCCTCAGTTTCCTGTTCTTAGCTGAAAGGAGTGGCACCCGGTGTGGTCTTCTGCTGCTGTAGCCCATCTGCCTCAAAGTTCGACGTACTGTGCGTTCAGAGATGCTCTTCTGCCCACCTTGGTTGTAACGGGTGGTTATTTGAGTCACTGTTGCCCTTCGGTCAGCTCGAACCAGTCTGGCCATTCGCCTCTGACCTCTGGCATCAACAAGGCATTTCCGCCCACAGAACTGCCGCTCACTGGATGTTTTTTCTTTTTCGGACCATTCTCTGTAAACCCTAGAGATGGTTGTGCGTGAAAATCCCAGTAGATTAGCAGTTTCTGAAATACTCAGACCAGCCCTTCTGGCACCAACAATCATGCCACGTTCAAAGTCACTCAAATCACCTTTCTTCCCCATAGTGATGCTCGGTTTGAACTGCAGGAGATTGTCTTGACCATGTCTACATGCCTAAATGCACTGAGTTGCCGCCATGTGATTGGCTGCTTAGAAATTAAGTGTTAACGAGCAGTTGGACAGGTGTACCTAATAAAGTGGCTGGTGAGTGTATATATATATATATATACTTGTGCTGATAATCTAAAGCAATCTGGGTCTCAAAAGAAATTAGATCAGAATTAATCATATTTTGAAAATGGGTTGTTTAAAAGGGGAAAAAAGATATTGAAATCGGATTTATAATCTATAGTCTTGGTCTCTGATTAAAACTTTCAAAACGTTTTGTGCTAAATATTTAGTAAGATTGGGATACCTTGACAAAAAAGAATGAAAAAAAAAATATTATATTGAAGGCCAATTCAGAGAGGATTTTAAGAACAAAATGTAATAAAACATCAAAATTGGTCAAATAAAACAACATTTGTATCCTGTATATAGTTTGTAAATTTTTTTACACTTGATTTTGTTATAAAGTGATAAAGTCCATTGACATTATTAAAGTGTGAAGTGAGCAACCTGTCTGACAAATGTACGTCTTCTTTCCAACTAACAAAAATAAGTTGTCAGAACGTTTTGCTAATATTCCCATTATGTTAGGAAAACATTATTTCGGAATGTTTTTTAAACATTGAAAACGTCCAGTTTTTTTAATGTATCAAGAATTGAAAACGTTCAGTATTTTAATGTATCAAAAATGTTTTTTTTCTTGGTTATTGTGAACGTTAAAGGTGCAATGTGTAAAAAAGTTGAGTAACAGAAATGCAATATCTATGTTTTCAGTGGTGTATAAAGAACTTACTTAATAAACCGTAATGTTTTTATTACCTTAGAATAAGACATTTATATCTCCATAACCGCGGGAATCCCCTTCTATGAAGGTCGCCATATTGTGACGTCATCGAATCATGTAATAATGTTATAATAATTTAGGACATAACATATCACTGGCGCATTTCATATTTAAAACATGTAAATTTACTTTGTCAATTTCAGTTAGGCTACGTTATGCTTTGGACAAGACCACAACTCTGTTTTACTAACCACAATGAAAAGAATCAGCATGTAAGCCAGTGTATCTCTTTGTATGCAGGGAACTGAAGACCAAAATATTGAAAGAGGATACAAAGAGAGAGCTGCTGGAATATCAGCCTAAACTCAGTGATTCCCTCTGCATCCGCTGTCTGCAGCCCTTCAAATTCCTTGTCAACAGCAAACGCCAGTGTCTGGACTGCAAACTATTTGTCTGCAAGTCTTGCAGCCGTTTTAACAAGAAGGACCACGGTTGGGTGTGTGATCCATGCCATATGTCCAGGTGAGCACCTGACAGACACATACCTGTGGTTTCTGATTTGTATCCTTATATCAACGGAGCAACACATATAATATAAAACACAATCATTATGAATACATACGAAAAAAAAAAACAATGTAAATTTTCACATTCAATAGTGGGACGGTTTATGTACTGTAAGAATGGGTTTTTAAACGATTCTGCTTCATGAATAAGGCCCACATTATACTGTTTTACATATTGTTTGAATGCTTAAATCATGACTCATCTTCACCAGTTCAGCTTGCACTTAACTAAACCACAACCATTTAAAAAAAATATCACTTCTTGTAAATAAACTTTATAAAAAAAATAAAAAAAAAAGTTTCTGCATTTTTCACTTATGCTGTGTATACTACTCTAGTGAACTCCTATTCACTAGAATGATAAACAAATGTGGAGTTGTGAATATTGTTGGCCAGTGTTGGTGGGTTATGGGGATGGTAAGATTCAAGATCGGTGCATCGGCATAAAAGCTAACAATGCGATGCATCGATTTAAATAAGTGTGCATCGGATAAAAGTTGGCATTTGTATCGCGATGCATCGTTTCTAACATCTGCATCGGTAAAATAAAATATTTTTCATATATAATTATTAGTAGTTGTGCTATACTTTTACTACTTAGAAAGTGACCAATCATTTGTGACCAATATTTTATTAAGTAACTGATGCGTTCACACCGAATGCAAATAAAGCATCTGAAACTAGTGATTTCCATGTTAAGTTATTGTAAAGACGCGTTTAACGCAGTGCGATTTTATGGAACGCTAAAAGGCTCACAATGTGCCAATTTCCTACCACGTTTTGTTAAAAAAACGGTGTAAAAAGCGACATTTGAACGGCCAGGGCGCTGATTTTTACGCTGTCCAAAAGTGAAATGCCGTAAAAAGCACCGTGGAATTGTTGAAAATCGTATTGTTGGAATCTCATTTGTTCTTTCATACAATCCTCTTCTATCCCGATGATTAGGTTTAGTGGTTGACCTTTATGCTTTTGTTTGTTTTCTAAAAAAATGTATGTTTCAATACAAATTACATCCTACAAATAACCACCTCTTAAAATAGTTGTTTTCTCATGAGATCGGGTTGGATTGACTGATTTTTTTTTTTTCTTGTTTTTTTTTTATCTTTGTTCCCACAGAATCCTTAAGATTGGAACTCTGGAATGGTTCCATGAGAATGTACGCTCTCGCTTCAAGCGTTTTGGCAGTGCAAAGGTCATGAATTCACTTTTCAAGAGGCTGAACAGCGACCGTGCCTGCTCTCAAACTGACCTCAGAGGTAGCCTGTTTTAGGTCATTCCATGAGACTCGAAACCCCATTATATACTGACCCTAAACGTGGAATCATGCTCATCGAGCAATCTTGATTATCACATATGGACTTAAATCTTCAATTTAATGAACAATAATTTGCTAATCTGTGTTTGCTTATATATGCTAGGGATCCATTTTTGTTCCATAGAGCTTGGACTATCCTGAGCTGAGATATAGAAGGTTCCATAAACATTGGTAAAATACAAAATTTGTTTTGGTCCATGACACAAAGATGGTCCAATGTGGTTAAACCAAGTAAAAAGAAAACAAAGGTGGTTTTCCAATACCAATACATAGTAGAGGTAATCACCCCCCCCCCCCCCCCCCAAAAGTCACATTAAATAAAAAATGGACTGGAAATGGACTGACCCACAACTTTATCCTCTCATTGTAAATTGCAACTTGTAGGAGCCTGTTCCAACCACTCAGGGGTGCATTTCCCGAAAGCATCGTAATATATTTCGATACACTCTATTTTGATAGGAACTTTAGACATTTTACTAACTATAAGTAACTTTTCACCTACATGTCAACTAACTGTCATTAGAGTATAGGCTGTAGTAGACTGTCAGTAGACTGTTAGGTTAGGGTTAAGTGTTAGGGTACAGGTTAGGAGAACTTGAAGTTGCTAAGTTTCTTATAGTCAGTAGAATATCTGTTGGGGGACCAACAAAATAAAGTGTTAGCAGATATTAAGCAGACAATCTACTGATACTCTAATGATAGTTAGTTGAATGTCTAAAGTGGACTATCAAAATAAAGTGTTACTAAACTATAGGTTTAGAACGTAATTTAGTTATTACAAAATGAGATTTGATTCTTGCTGTGTCATCTGTTAATGGAAAACAATTTTTGAAGCAATGTCTGACAGATGACTTACAGCAGGAACACTGAAGGCAGAGCTTAGAGGAGAGAGGCCCTCATAACTTTGAGGGATTTAGTGAGGGATCCAGAGTGAAAGAGAGAGAGAGAGAGAGAATTGGCTGGACCGAATCATCCATGTGATTTACTTTACACAGTCACATGTCTTTTTCTCAGTGCCTGGACTCGAGTGTCTCTCTTTTATCCAATTTTCAAGGTCTATCTGTCCTGAATACAGAGCTCAATGAGAGAACATTGCTGTTTGTGTGAGATGAGTTTAACAATGTTCCATGCAAATGTTACAAAAAGATGGTCCAATTACATAATGTACATAATATTTAAGGGTGGGTCACACTGGTGAATAAATGCCCAACACTACAGTATACTTGCTGTTTGAAATGAAATGTAGGCTAAATGTTGTGTTCTCACTACCCCAAAAACAACAACATGGTTGTCATACTGATCTGGCAAAATCCCAATAGTCATTGATATTTGGTGTTTGGTAACTAGTGTAGTGTGACTGTGGCAGTGTGAACTAGCATAAGTTGAAGCCACTGTTTAATTCCTGTTTTGCTTTCTGTACCCTGTTTTGTTCTGTAACAGCTCATTTTCTTTCTCTTGTCTCTCTAACCCCACACCCCATCACATAGAGCCTCGAGACGATGACACGCACAGCATGCCTGAAGTTCACAGTGAGTTAAAAAAAATCCTCTCTCTTTGTGATATAAACATAGGAAGTTGAACGCTGATGTCATGCAAGAATCTAAAGTAATCAGTGAATGTCTTTCATCTGTGCAAACAATGCAGCAGCCATCTGCTCTCACATTATCTTTGATTTAATAAGTCAGGAAACATGGAGGAAAAAAGTTTGGAAGAAAAACACCGTAAATAGCCATGAAAAGAACTGAACACAGAAGCACTGGCTCTTTTACAGGGATTAACAATTCGCATATTTTATGCTGTCCAGGACAAGCCAGTTGTTCAGATTTGTAAATATTGTGAATATTTTCTCTGGTGCCATGCCACACACAAATTATATACATTTGTATATATCAGAGAAAAAAAAAATGTATGTGTCGCATTTTCTTTAACAGAAAAAAATATATATACAATAAAATGTAAAATAGATGTATTATTTGTAAAAAAAAAAAATAATAATAATAGCTGTAAGTAAACAATAGTTTTGAACAACTTGTCAATCACTACAGTGTTTCTTGCCGATGTATATAAGGTTTCATATTTATTACTCTTGTCATCCACACAGCTGGCTCTCTGTTTAACCAGGAAGATGAGCAATCTGAGAGGGCTGAGAGACGCCACTTCAGCCTGGTACTGTACCATACCTTAAACATCAGAAACTGGTGTTATTAGAGCACACGGAAAGCCAGAGGCATGACCAGTGCGCATTAAAGCGTCTTGGCAGTTCTTTAAGTTAAAAAGTAGTCCAAGATCGCCCTCTGCTGCTCAAATCTTATTTTAGTTTTAACAGGTTAATTTAGTTTAGAATTTGAATATGGCCTAAATTTTCCCTTGTTCTCATTATATGATTTTGACCCCTCATGTTGTCACCTGGAGGTGGTTTTGTAATTCAACAGACAGAAAAAAAGCAGTTTGAAGGTCATGCTCAATCTTTGTCTAAATCTTAATCTCTTTGTTTAGTTTTATGGGCCTTTGGGACAGGAAAGTAAAGAGAGAACAGAATGTGGGCATGACGCAAGCCAGATCTGAACCTGCATGTGCTCATTCACCTACTCTGCCAGACAGTGAAACCTTTTGTATAACCCTTCTGTACTAATCTAGTACAGGCATTGCTTATTGAGATTCTGTAGATCGGCCTGTGTTTAAGATAGAAGGATAGATGGATGGATGGATGGATGGATGGATGGATGGATGGATGAATGAACTATTACTGTTTTTATGGTTGAGTTAAAACCAAAAACAAACTATTTTCTTTCTCCCTTAAGATGAGAAAAGGCAGACGGCTGCTTCCTGTTGATCCTCTTGAATTCAATATCGGCTATGATAACTCCACTTATTCCCAGCCTCCCATACTTATGGTTCGTATGTTCTGTTCTTATAAGCAAATATTGTGAACATAATACAGCAAACACTGAAATATATACTGAAGTGTATTCAGTGTATTCACTTGTTGAGACAAAAAGTACCTTAAATTGCAGTGCTAGCTGCTTTGAATTTTAGATCGGCGAATAAAGAATAAACAGTGGTGTGAAAAATGTGTAATTTATTGTGCTAAACAAATGCTGTAGTGCACCTGCTGAGCATTTTCTGACTGTTAACAGTGATAAGACTGTGTGTTTAAATCTTGATTGTTTCCTCATTGAAGCATATCATCACAAAATTAGTCAAGCCAAGTTTAAAGGGGTTTGTTTCCTTTTTATTTCAGTACAGACTCTTACTGAATTAGTATACTAGACAGTATATTTAGTTAAAATATTACATTTTATTTAATTTGGTAAAATATGTAAACATTTTATACACATGATTTCAGGTCAGGTCAGTGCTATGTGTGACCATATCCTTTTTAATAATTTCTTAAATATTTTTTTTTATTATTATTTAATCATTTATTATCGTATTTTTTTAAAATTATTTCTAAAGTATTCAGGTAGCCAAGAGAAAGTAACCCAGAGTAAGGACTCAGAAGACAACTGGTCCACAACCTTTAAGCAGATCCTGGAGAATGGAACTCATGGCAGAGGTGATGAGATGAAGGACATATTGCAAATCAGCCAGAAAAGTCTGGACAAACCCTCTCATTTTGGTAAGATGTGCGGTCCGTTTCAATTTCCCTTACAGATTTCTGAGGATTTACATTTTTTACTTTTACAGGATCTACAAGAAGACTTTGAGGAGATGAATGGGTTTTCCCTTCCATCCAATGTTTTTTTTTTCTCTTTCTTCTTCCTGTTAGTGAGGTTTAGGGCTACTTTGTGCTAGTTATATACAACGCATTCTCACCCCAAGGCGTCACCTTTGACCATGCTTCAATATTTGACGTTTTAGGCGCCCTTTAGCGTCACTTACATGACGCGATCCTACGGCGTCATCTAACTGACGCTAAAGGAAAGCGTCAGTTAGAGGACGCGGTTAGGTTTAGGTGTGGGGTGGGGGTAGGGTACACGCGATCCTAGGGCGTCATCTAACTGACGCTAAAGGGCGCCTAAAGCGTCAGATATTGAAGCATGTCCAAATGCTTCCCAAGGCCTCAGTTAGGTGACGCCTTGGGAGTGAGAATGGCCTGTTATATAAACCTACATGTAGGACACTGTAAACGCAATACAAAATTTTAAAAACAAATTCAGGAATTGAACAAACAGGACAAAATTCTTGCCTGGCCTGTTGGATAGACTCATAAATTCCTCTTTATTTAATTTCACTATTTACATTGGGGGAAAAAAAAAAGTGAGAAGTGTTTTGTTTGCTCTCTGTAGATGACTGCACACCATACCTAGAACACAGGATGACAAAATCTCGTTCCTTCTCCAAGATGAGCCTCTCTTCAGCTGGCAGTGCTAACTATCTCCTCCACCGTGAGCTTCCTTATAGCCTGGAAGACTCGGAGGATGATGATGAATCTGAAATGCATGTCATATACAGTCCTGCCCTACTTAGAGAGCCCTCACCAGATGAAGTTCCTCCACAGGTATTAAAAAAAAAAATCATAACAAACATTTTGGTAATAATCCAACTGTGTATCACACGAAATACGTTCTGAGGAAACTATTTTGCAAATCGCAATTACGAATCACCTGTTAAACTGATGACATTTGTTGACATTGTGTGTGACACTTTTACATCTTTGTTCAAATGCAAAGCTATAAAGACTTAACATTCATTACACTATGTGGCTTCACAGCTTTCTTTTAAATGCAACACATACAGTACATTTTGTATCTCTATGACACTAGATTTTTGAGCTCAACGAGCGTATGTCAGCAATCGAGACTCTTCTGAGCCGTTTGGAGCAGAAAATTACCTTACCAGTAATTGGGCAATCAGCGGAGCTGGTGAGTTTAAAGGTAAATTTGCACAACCAACTAGTTATTATTTTAGGTTAACGGAGTGTCTTGCCAAGACTGCATTTGTTTGATCAAAAATACAGTGAAAACAGTAATATTGTAATATTACAAACAACTGTCTTATGTTTTTTTTGTAAAAGTACATTTTCAGCGTCCATTACTCCAGTCTTCACTGTTACGTGATCCTTCAGAAACCATTTTAATATGCTGCTTTGGTGCTCTAGAAACATGTATTATTATTATTATCAATGTTGAAACCAGTTGTACAGCTTAAATATTTTTGTAGAAACCGTGATAGATTTTTTCAGGATTCTTCGATAAAAAGAATTTCAATTCATTCAATAATTTATTTGTAAGAAAGTAAAAGTCTTCACTGTCACATATGATCATCCTTGCTGAATAAAAGCATTAATTTCTTCAAAAATTACCCAAAACTGCTAGTGTACATTTATACATAGCAATTTAAAAAAAAATATTAAGAGCATCCTTTATTGGTTTCACCCACAAAGGGATAAATGTGTCATCAACATTTCTGATTAAGTCCATGAAATATAACTTAGCATCTCTGAAACACTTGTATCAAAAGGACCCTCCTGATTTTAAATCTTCAGGTAGTTCTTCCGCTCTCTCTTTAGGTTGAGCAGAAAGAGGATCTGTCTCCAGCTGACTTAGAGGAGCTTGAGCTCAGAAAAAAGCTTGATGAACTTACTGAAAATATAAGTGACAAAGGTCTATCGTCTGATGAGGAGGATGCAACGAAATCTTCAGAGGACTCTCCAAAGAAAGGGGCCCTTCACCATACTTCAGCTACGAGAAATGTCAGGCATGAGTGGCCTCTTGAGTCCATTGAGTGGGTAAGACAATGAGAACCAGTAGCACTAATAGCCTGTTAAATATGGTGTGTTTTAGTTCAGCGGTGACTTGAACCCACTCTTCTGGTCTTAATAATTTTGATATGTTTCTAATTCTATACTCCAGAAAGCAAGGCCGAATTTACAGAAATCCTTTAAAAAGCAAAGGCGAGTGAGTTCCTTTGAGTTTAGTAACACGACCAGCAGTGAACTGTTGCATCTGGAGGGTAAAGTTGCAATGGCAGCCGCCAGTGTCCAGAGCACTCAAAGCGGGGTAAACATCTACTTAAACATCTTAACATCAAAATGTACTCCAAAATGCACTCCAATTCAAACATTTCCCATATCTTGTCACAGTTGTCTGTTAAAAATCACAAATTTCTTATTTAAAGGTTACAGATATTCAGAAAAGAATCGCTGCTTTGAGTGCTGCCGGGATGACTGTGGAGACGTCCCGTAGACGGGTATGTGGAGATCCAGCTGCTCACAGAGTCACACATTCCTGTTTAGATTTGCATGACTTTGGCAGTACAGAAGCATGAAACTCTCACAGAACAGGAAATATATATATATATATATATATATATATATATATATATATATATATATATACAGTATCAGAAAGTTCAGAAAGAGGCTTAATGTAGTTTTCTGTTTTTTCCTTTTTCATTCAGGCTCCTCAGCCATCAAGGATGTTGCATGAATTTCCAAGTAGTAAGGAATTTTATACTGCATTTTCAATAACATGTAATCTGTCATTTATATGCATTTAACTCAATCATCAGTTGAAGGGATACACTTGAAGGGATAGTTTCACAAACTGATTTTTGTCCAGTTTTAGATTATTAAACAATAGACATATTGTTTAAAATGAAAACAAATAAAGATGGCTACCACAGTTCCTAATACAAATCCCAGTATTTATTAGTTTTATGTCTTGATTCCTCATAATATATTCTGAATCACACAGTGATTTTAACACATAAACTGATAGCAATCAGGTCTGCTGGAACAAATCGACTACCCATCTCCTGTGGTCATGAAAGGGCCTATGAAAAATCTTCTGTTTGGTTATAATAGGAGCTGTAATTAAATTTAATTCAAATTTAATCCTTTTTTAGAAAGCCACCAAAATCTCTTTACTGGTCAGTTTGTAATCAAAATCCACTCAGGTAAGAGACATCATAAGGAAACATGTATTGTGTACTAATAATGTTCTTTTTCTTTTTTCTGAAGGAGGCAGCAATGGAGCAAGATCTTTACGGAAGATGTTCACTATGTGACGCAAGTTAGCGTTATCTACAGATTTTTCGAGGGCCATGATAGAATACAAAATCACAGAACATAAACGCACATTAACAAAAGCTCACCCAAAGGATTATTAGGAACACATGTTCAATTTCTCATTAATGCAATTATCTAATCAACCAATCACATGGCAGTTGCTTCAATGCATTTAGGGGTGTGATCCTGGTCAAGACAATCTCCTGAACTCCAAACTGAATGTCAGAATGGGAAAGAATGATGATTTAAGCAATTTTGAGCGTGGCATGGTTGTTGGTGCCAGGCAGGCTGGTCTGAGTATTTCACAATCTGCTCAGTTACTGGGATTTTCAAGCACAACCATTTCTAGGGTTTACAACGAATGGTGTGAAAAGGGAAAGACATCCAATATGCGGCAGTCCTGTGGGCGAAAATGCCTTGTTGATGCTAGAGGTCAGAGGAGATGGGCCGACTGATTCAAGATGCTATAAGACCAACTTTGACTAAAATAACCACTCGTTACAACCGAGGTATGCAGCAAAGTATTTGTGAAGCCACAACACACACAACCTTGAGGCAGATGGGCTACAACAGCAGAAGACCCCACTGAGTATCACTCATCTCCACTACAAATAGAAAAAAGAGGCTACAATTTGCAAGAGCTCACCAAAATTGGACAGTTGAGGACTGGAAAAAATGTTGCCTGGTCTGATGAGTCTCAATTACTGTTGAGACATTCAGATGGTAGAGTCAGAATTTGGCGTAAACAGAATGAGAACATGGATTCATTGTGCCTTACTACTACTGTGCAAGCTGGTGGTGGTGGTGGTGTAATGGTGTGGGGTATGTTTTTTTGGCATACTTTAGGGCCCTTAGTGCCAATTGGGCATCGTTTGAACGCCACAACCTACTTGAGCATTGTTTCTGACCATGTCCATCCCTTTATGACCACCATGTACCCATCCCCTGGTGGCTACTTCCAGCAGGATAATGCACCATGTCACAAAGCTTGAATAATTTCAAATTGGTTTTTTGAACATGACATTGAGTTCACTGTACTAAAATGGCCCCCACAGTCACCAGATCTCAACCCAATTGAGCATCTTTGGGATGTGGTGGAACGGAGCTTTGTGCCCTGGATGTGCATCCCACAAATCTCCATCAACTGCAAGATGCTATCCTATCAATATGGGCCAACATTTCTAAAGAATGCTTTCATCAACTCAATGCCATGAATCAATGCCATGTAAAATTAAGGCAGTTCTGAAGGCGAAAGGGGGTCAAGCACAGTATGGTGTTCCTAACAATCATTTAGGTGAGTGTATTTCATAGGTTAATAAAGTCAGCTGCAAGGGCTTGTTTCTGAACTCTTAGCTAAATAATAAATAATTGATACCTGCTTCAATCTTTATTAGATGAGTGTCAGATGATTATTCCGATAAATGAGGCTCACCTTGTTTGCAGTTTATTAGAATAGAAAACATAATAGATTTTGTTTCTTTACACTTAATAACTGCTGTCGTATTGATGATGACTCAGTATTTATAATATAGTCATTATTTAATATCTTAATTCAGATTTGTATGTAGTTTCCTTTGGTACATTCTCAAAATATTATATTTGATATATTTTTAATATAACAAATGTTTCTTTTTTTCTGCTCATTAAAAAAATATATCTAAAACCATTTTCTTTTCTGTCACTTTGTCCTGTGTATTAATGAATCAAGCTCATTGATTAATTGAGCTTGATTCATTAATCAGTAATCATGTTTACAACAATTCCAACATATGCTGCATTATTCCTCAGTCTTTATATCCACATTACCACTATCTTTTGCATATTTAGGGTAAGGATGATTTGTGTGTATAAGCTGTGTAGCCTTCACCCTCCCCCAGAGGTGGTATAAATAGATGGATCAGGCTATCCAGAAGAAAATATCCTCAACCTCTGAGAACGACTCAAGAATGCTGCTTTAGAAGTTTTTACAAACTCAGCAGCTATGGCAAGACTATAAGATCACAAATCCTCCGAACAACTCCTACCTCGAAGACAAGAAACATTCATTCTTCTGCATTAAAGGATTTTTCATCTTTCATCAACACAGAGGTGAACAGCTTACAACATCCTGTAAGAGTCAATGCATTGTAATTGACAAAATATGATGTTATAGAAGAATTATTTTAGTTAAATGACTTTTTCAATTAAGAATCTTGTAAAATGTAGCAGTTTAAAATAGAAAACATTACTGTTAAATTCTGTAAATATTTGGTGCTATTCTACTAACAGTATATTAGTAAAGGCTGTATCTTGTCATATATTTTCTCACAAAGACATTTTTATAGACATGATTCAAAAATGTAATCTGCAAAAACATAAAAAACAATGTGGTAAGCATTTATGTATTTTTTTTTTAGTTTAGTGTTTTTAATGGGGGGGAAAAACACTGAATACACTTTTGATCGCTATTTTTCTGTTGTTGGTTTGCAGGTGACACTTTTCTCTACGTTCTGGTGATAGACACTAAGCCATGCTTGAAAAGCTGTGTGCTCTGCTCTGTATCCTTATGCTGTTAGCATGTTTTACCCAGCCAAAACCTCATAATGAGCTTCCATTACGCTCAATGGATATGAGGGGTATGATTTTACTGATTCATGTTTGTTATAATATATAATATCAAATGTTCCTATTCTTAATACTATTATTCCCTGTAGATTCAAACATTGATGCCGTTTGGTATAAAGGCAGAGGAATACGACCTGTTGGGAGATTTGGTCGAAGGATGGCACAAAGACGCGAAGGATCATATTTTGGAAAGCACATGTTTTGCTATCCTGATGTCCTGGCTGTTGACTGACAACTCAAACTTATTACAGATTCAAACAGATTATTACAAATTACATTAAAGCATCTGCTTATGTTATGTACGCACTTATTTTATTATGTGTTCAATGCATTTGATTTCAAAACTATATTAAACATGTCATTGTACTGTACATGATAAACTGTTAACAGACGTTGTGTTGTGTTGAAACATTGCTGTGTTACTGCTACCCTCAGTACAGATAAATGCATTTTCATATGACATCGACAGACAAATCAGACTGACAAATAGTAATTTAAAGTATTCTGATTTACACTTTTTATCAAATCAGGGTATTAGAAATATTGGTTGATGGAAGGTTTAAAATCCATTTTAACTCATAATCTGCAGAAAATGTATAACAGTATGTAGAGCTTATGCAGCTGCATTACAATGTCATTCTTTATTCGATGACCAACAAACCTGAACAAATAACTGCTGATATAGTTATGAACAGCTTTATCAATGTTTGTTGTCTCAAAGAAAAAAAATCAAACCAAATGGGGTTAATTATAGAGGGGAATAGTCAAATTGAGGGGAATAGTGAAAGAGGGGAATAGTCAAATTAATGTCACTGGTGAGAGAACAAATATATTCTGTCTGGTCAAAGTGCTTAAATTCCATATGCATCTGAAAACTGCTGAATCCAAATAAGAGTCTTTGCAAAGTTCTCATGGTCTGTAGATGTGCAAACCAAACGTACCCTCGGCACATCCAACCTTTGGTCATGTCCGTTCACAAAGCACCATTGAGCATTCAATAACAAATTTATACATTAAAAATGACTCAGGATCTGCAGGAATGACTTTCAGTGGTGGATGAAAACAGACTTGAGGTAAAAAGTCAAGATGCTCAGCGGTCCAAAGAACGTTTCTGGATCGCCTCAACAACAACATTTTTGAGGAGGGCGATCACAGAACGAGGGTCATCACTGCTAACTACGGCACTGCCCGACACAATCATGTTTGCTCCAGCCTAGGGTTGTTGAAGTAACAAGCAAAGATGAGTATTTTCTTGCTTTTGCATTCATACAAATAAATAAGAAAGGTAAGTGATTTGTGTACCTCTGCACATCTGTGGATGCTGTCTGGACCGACTCCTCCATCCACTTCAATGTCCAGAGAAGGGAATTGACTCCTGAGCCAACTCACCTGTAGAGATACACAAGCATCTTCAATGTTTGATATTGTTGTCTGAGGATTGTAAATGAGAATACTAGTGGCAAAAACACATTTGCATACCCATACCTTTGGCATCATATCTTCCATAAACTTCTGACCACCAAAGCCAGGCTCTACGGTCATGACAAGAGCCATATCGATCTGTCTAGCCCACGGTGCCAATTCCTCAACAGTTGTTCCAGGTTTGATGGCAAGACCAACCTGCAAAAAAATGCATTTAAAAAATATCATATATATCTTATATCTTTTACTATGAGTAGCAATTGATCTAGGAAAAGTTTATATATATATATATATATATATATATATATATATACACATATACGTCCATACAAGTCAAAATCAAAATCTCAAAAGTTTTTTTTTGTGCAATTTAAATCTGCAGTATGTAACTTTAGGCGCTCAAGTGGTTAATAAACAAAAATGCATGCGTCTTGCGGAAGAACATTGTCGGTGGAGTAACTTCTCTCTGTTTATATCTGTTTATATGTTTATGTCTATGATGAGTCACAGAGGTACTGGGCTGTCTCGTACTAGTCCAAAATAGAAAGAATAGAAACCCTTATAGGTGTAACGTAGTGATTCAGGATAAGACAAAAACACGGTTTGGAAAATGGATTCATGATGCACTCGCCCATTATAAACAAATTGTAAAATTTGAACACAAAAAGTGTTTATATATACACATATATATAAAACAATACTGGTTTTGCAATACTTTAGCACAGACCTTCATCCCGCTCTCTCTGATTTCCTTGATGAGGTTGCCAGGGTTGGCAGTGGCTTCTAGATGGAAAGTGTACTGATTGGCTCCAGCTGCTGCCATGGGTTTCACCCATTGCTCTGGCCTGGACACCATCATATGCATGTCTGTAAAAAAGCAAGAGTAAGCAACGCCTCCAAACACTGCAAGGGTCTATCCTACAAGCAAAGTTTATTTAAAAAAAAAAATAAAGAGAGTGAACCCACTTTAGCAGATTATTAACAAAACAGTCCCAAATAGGAGCGCCAGAATGTATGCAGCTCAAATGCATTAGAAACAGATACAATTTTACAAAGAATGGAACCCACCAAAAAATGGATCAGGTCCGATACAGCGTCGTAAACATTCCACCATAGGATGCCCAAATGTGAGGTTTGGAACAAAATGCCTTTAGATGCAAAGATGAAGGATAGAGTCCAGGGAGGCAGAATTAGATGTCTTATCTTCCGACACATGATTCATAAACTTTTAATTTTGTATGTGTATATATGTATATGTGGCACTCTCCATGAATAGGGTACAAAATAGAGCCTGAAACTCAAAATAAATGGACACCATGGCAGAACAGATAACAGTTGCAAATATAGCAAAATAACCTATTAAACTAGTTTGGGACCAAATAAATGAATGAATGAATGAATGAATGAATGAATGAATGAATGAATGAATGAATGAATGAATGAATGAATGAATGAATGAATGAATTGTATAAAAAAAATTTGGGGCAAGAAATATATATTTTTTAAAAAAATAATTAATACTTTTATTCAGCAAGGGTTAATTAAATGTATCAAAAAAGACAGCATAAAGACATTTATAATGTCACAAAATATACTTAAAAAAAATTTCTTTTGAATCGTCCATTCATCAAATAATACTAAACAATTAGTTTCCACAACAATATTAAGCAACTGTTTTTAACACTAACAATAATAACAAATGCTTTTTTTAATTTCTCAAGGATCATGTGACACAAGAATGGCATAATGCTGAAAATTCAGCTTTAAAGAAATATAAATAAATGACATCTTAAAATATAGGATAATAAATAAATAATATTTCACATTTTTACTTTCGACTATATTTTAATAAAAATAAATGCAGGTTTAGAGAGGCTTATTTGCAGAACATTTAAAAATCATATCGAGTTTAATCTTGGCGGATCTAATCAACAATCACTTTTAAGAATTCAGGGATTGGAATAAGATCATTTACTTGTCACTCTGCAATGCTGTACTTCAGAAGCTGTGAACGATTTCTTGTAACTTATATCACAGTTTTGAGTGTGGGTAAATGTGGGACAACTAAATATTCTGGTAATTATTATTATTATTATTATTTTTTTTTTATGGTCAGTTCTCTGGGCCATTTGATCGCTGTAACTGACTGCATGTCAATACTTTGTGAGATGAGAAAGTTACATAAAGATTTGCAAACTTTACTCCTCCTCACCCATCCATAACGTCAAGGTGCAGATAATCAGCACCGCATTCCATCATTCGTTCACATTCCCTCCCGAGCTGAGACAGATCACTGCTCAAAATAGACGGTCCGATTTTCGCCGAGTACGCCATGCTGCTTCTGCTCTGCTGCCACTGCTGCACACTTCCGCTATTCACAGACGTATTTCATAACAAAAGTCAAGCGTTTTTCCATTACTGCCAGGAGGTGGCGCGATTTGAAAAAGAGAAACCCCTAGACATCATATCATTGACGTTGATGATAATCTTTTTGTTTGTTTGTTTGTTTTTTTAATGATCGAATGTGGTGGGAATCCACTGCAATATCTTTAATTAAAATAGTATCAAGAACACAATCAAAGGACACGAAAAAAATGTATTTTCATTCATGTATTTGTGCATTTATTGCTGAATTGTTGTCAACATAAACACAGGTTTCACATAATTTTCTGCATGACTCCCGGTCCAATGCTTTACAGAACCATTTTCATCTGCAAAGTATGGATGTCAAGTTCAGGTTTTTGTATCACCTTTGATCAAGAACCAGTAGGCTGTAATGTTCCTCCTTTCATGTTAAGGTCTGATTTATGCTTATATTAATTACAGCTTTCACTGATGTGGTGTAGTGTACAGTAGCTCTGATGAGCTTGATTGTTTACTAAAGAACATCCTGAAAGCCTCTCCTTTCCGATCCTTTGAGTCCAGCTGATAACTCGGCTTGTGACGGATATGTCCTTTTCCCATCTCCTCCTCCACCGTCCTTCTCCCACAGGAGTTAACAGCTTCAATTGTCTACAGAATTGTTTGTCTTCCTGAACAGTTGTATGTCCTTAGGTGAGGACGCTGTTTAAAAAAGAGAGAGACGATGACATTAGTAATTAAACCAATGGAGCTCACAAAGCATTTCACCTTTACATTTATGAGCTGAAACAGACAATATATTTAAAATATAAAGCTCTTATAAAATTATCTATATTTGAGAACAAAAGCATCTGCAAAAAATAATCAGGACCACACAGCACAAAAGTGGGCCTCCAGGAAATATTAAGAGATAGCCTACACTGCATTTCCAATATTTAGTTTAGAAGTGTTTTATGCCAGAAAAGTAGTTAGTATTTGTATGAAACAGTTAGCATCTCATGTAACCACAATTTTATACAAGTTCCATGTGGTGGAAAACTGGCTTTGCAGTAATTGTGTGAAAATATGACAATAAAAGGAAGCATCTACCTTATCAAAGCTATGATGACCTTCAATTTGCACTGCCATGCCAAATCATATGAGAATGGAAAAAAATATATATTCCATTGAAGCATATCTTCATTCCTAATTTAACTTTTTGGTTGAACTTTTCTTCCTCTTTTATATTTGTATTTAAATGGGTCATATACAGCCCATTCTCACCCCCAAGGCGTCACCTAACTGACGCCTTGGGAAGCATTTTAACCATGCTTCAATATCTGACGCTTTAGGCGCCCTTTAGCATCAGTTAGATGACGCCCTAGGATCGCGTGTAACCCTACCCCCACCCCAGACGTAAACCTAACCGCGTCCTCTAACTGACGCTTTCCTTTAGCGTCAGTTAGATGGCGCCGTAGGATCGCATCATGTAACTGTCGCTAAAGGGCGCCTAAAACGTCAAATATGGTCAAAGGTGACGCCTTGGGGTGAGAATTCGTTGCAATATAATGGTTACATGCACTTTTCAAGTTGATTGTACTGAAATGTGTGTTGTAAAAAGTTTGGGCACCTTTTCCATAGACAGATGAAAATCTGTAGGCCTATGTTTAACCTTGGAAATACAGTTTTGGCGAGAGCCTGAAATAAGGGTTTCTGTTGTGTGTCTGCATGGGAATATGGTGTACCTTGCTTCTGGGAATAGTCTTGGCCTCTCTTACCTCTTTCCTAATGGTTCTGACGTGAGAAGCAGTGTCTCAGCCGCATTCCTCTGATTCCTCATATTAAAGCACAACACTAGTTCTGCAGGGGTCCGATGTCTGAGCCAACAGCACAAACAGATGGTGAAAATGAGCATGGCGGATGGATTTACAAAGTTAAATTATTCCTTAATCTTAATCTTGTTCATTTGTCTGCTGCTGAAGCCTGTATAATTCAATTTTCCCAGTCTCACATTCATGTGGTATTAACACCACAAACCAGAACTTTTATTAGATAAGACAGGCGTCAAGCACACATATATTTCTGCTTTTTGGCAGATAAAGTGTAACATAACATGTTGCTTACGTTGTTTCTTACGATTATTTTCTGAAGTAAATAGTGATATTTATGATATTCTTAATATTATATACTATGAATATCATCATAATCTGTAGTTAGGGACATTTGTGAACTAATTCAAATGATTATTTAAATAACTTTTAAAGTTAATTATTTGCTGATAAAGATTCTTGAGATATTCTGAACAATCTTCTCTTATTGTCAAATCAGACTGGCAGACTTTCTCTTTGGTTTGTATTGTACTGTGGTTTGGATCATGTTTCTCATGGTGAGTTTACCTGTCATGCTATGCCGCAGTGATGAATGATGCCTACGGGGAGTCTGGAGTCACCTGTTTGTTTATCGGTGTAAATGGATCTGGGCACAGAACAGGCCAAATGAAACAGTCAATGTTTTGGTAAAGGAAATGACCAATCAATGTGAAAAAAAGCCATTAAAAAGGATGACAGACGTGGTGTAAGCAAAAACAAACTGATTTATTTATGACGAAAAAATATTCAAAATGAAATATACCCAGCATGTAACCAAATTATGTGGATACAAGGACATTCTTATTATATTGTATATTGTACCGAGTTTGCAGGGTCACACAGTTATTCACAAGTTTGCCTGTGATGAGTCGCCTATTAGTAGCTAGCCTAGAGAAATAGCGAATTCCAAAAGGCATTTTTATCACCCTTGAAGGGCACTTCAGGAAAGAGACACCATTTAAGGGAGCGTTTTAAATGAAAGTGAATCTCTTCATGATGGCCCTTCCACATATCATTTAGTGAAGGGAACATGCAATAGTCACTTCAAAGAAGTAGTGTAATCATTTATGGTCATGTTCTGCCTTCGGAGTGAGAGGGGTATATGCTCACTTCTGATTGGAATTTGCCCAAAGTGTCTGTTGGAAGAAGTAAGTGATAATTATTATGTGATATAACATATGTAAAGGAATGATAAATACTGTTTCCTGTCGTGGATCAACCCTAATCTCCTTTTCATTTTGCTGAGTCACGGAGATGCCATGGAGTCTTTGTCGGACTCAGGGATCCAGTTTTGGACACATGGACATGTTGATGAATAGAAAGAATAGTGGGTGGGGAAAACCTGCTTCCCTGGTTTACTAATCAAGCTACAGTTTCCACGTGAACTCAATCCTATACATATTTGATTCAGCATATTTTATGAGCTGATGTTTGTGGTGAATGTGAAAAGGGGCAGAGGATTGTTCTGCTCCCTTTACCAAAGCAGACCAGATGTTCCCATGGGAATTCATACTGGGTCTGGGAGAAACACTGACTTTTTTAAGGGATGTAAAAACAAGACTCTATGCCCATCTACACACACGTACCTCTAGAGAGAAACCTGACTCTCACTGACTTCTTGACTTTGGGTTTGGTTATAAATCACTTGAATGCTTTTTGTCTAAAGAAGTGTCTTGCTCAAGGTCTCAATAATCAACACATTCTCACCCCAAGGCGTCACCTTTGACCATGCTTCAATATTTGACGTTTTAGGCGCCCTTTAGCGTCACTTACATGACGCGATCCTACGGCGTCATCTAACTGACGCTAAAGGAAAGCGTCAGTTAGAGGACGCGGTTAGGTTTAGGTGTGGGGTGGGGGTAGGGTACACGCAATCCTAGGGCGTCATCTAACTGACGCTAAAGGGCGCCTAAAGCGTCAGATATTGAAGCATGGTCAAATGCTTCCCAAGGCGTCAGTTAGGTGACGCCTTGGGAGTGAGAATGGGCTGCAATAATGATGGAAGAACTGAAAACTCTCCATTCACATCTCTCCCCTTCCAGGGTTTAAACTTAGGACTAACACAGACACAATTGACTGGAACCCAAATGACAACATTGTAACAGGATTCAGATGTTATTGGAAGGAGGAGGCGGCCGGGAACCGGCAAACATTCAACACTTTAATAATAATAAATTAAAAAAAACTGCTGGCCACAGAAACAAAACACAACATAAAATAAGGCCTGTTACTCTCTCCATCTTCACTGTTCACCTTTCTCCTCCTCCGCGAGAGATGTGAGACCAGTGCATTTCACAGGTGTCGCTCAGCACTCATGCCACCGGCCTCACGCCGCTCTCCGGTAATAGCTAAAACTAACATATAAATACCGGCTGTTCACATTACACGCTGTCCTGGGTTGTTCATTCAGCCTTCCCTAAATCAGTGGTTCTCTGCCGCCTTCTCGAATCCCTTTTGGAGCACCAGCCAAACCACAAGTAGACAAAAATGAAAGACATAATTTGTCTTCTGAAGACTGATTCTGCACAAGAAAAAATGCAATGAAGGGCTACATTAAAATAACAGGGCCCACGTGAACATATCATAAATATTTAATCAAGTATATCACGACACTACTGCGATATTGTAATATTGTTGCATGCAACAGTTCATCTATATAAACGAGGTTAATGACATTTTAGATATTATAAACTTTTAGCCCCTGACTCTCGGCACTGTTAAAAATGGACTTTTCATTGTCTTTGCTGCTGGGCAGTTTCAATCCTGTGGTCTTTTCTCTTTCCCTGTGTGAGTTTAACACAGCGAAAGCATAGTAGGCTACACTCAGAACAATGTTCAGTTTGAAAGAATACATTTTTATGAAGCTGTTTAATGTTTTTGAAGTTTGACTATGTTGTCTAAATGTCTGACAGTTTTGTTGTGGTGTTATTTTCCAGACATGAAAACTTTGAGCATGACAAAATAAATGAATAGCTTCCGAGAAAGACACAGGGGATGTTTAGTGATGAAAGTATGTCACACCATGATTAGTGTGAAAAGGAATTAACAGATTAGAGACCAATTGAAACCAGATGAGTTCAAGAGGGGTCAAACTGGGTTAATCAACCAAACTGCTAAATATGGGAAAACTCTTCAGTTATACAACAATAATCTTCTTTGATGCTCAAAAGTGTGGAACATACGGAATGAGTTTGTTTTTGTGTTTGATCCATTTATTTTTATTGCACCAATTAATCATTTATTCATATTATGTAGTGTTTTTTTTTTTTTTTTTTAAATACAAGAGACCATGGGTTTGTAAAGCAAGTTTTTTGGGGAAAAAGCCATCAGAAATTGTTGAATAACTAGGCAATTTATGAACAGCCATGGACTGTGGTCTCATCCCCAAGTTTTAGATGCAGCCGCTAATGCAACCTTAAGCAGTTTTGCTCAGGCCTTGCAGGTGTCTTTGTTGGAAGTACCTGACATTGGTTGCACGTGGAGTTCAGATCAGCATAAATCAGACTCTAAAGTTTCCTTGTTCTGTCCCTGATGCATCTATTTGATGCGGAAATGTTGCTCAACATTAGCTGACTGAGATGGGGGAATAAATCACGGTAAAATGGTTTAAGAAGTGAATATGCTGTACCATTAAAGATTGGTTTTGCCTCCTCTTAAAGCTGGTAAAAAAAAATATAAAGAGTTTAAACCAATGAATTACATGAAATGTATTCTATGGAAACCTGCAAAACCAAACAGGAACATAGTTTTATAACTGTTGTATAACTAACTCTATTTATTGAGTCACTGAATCATTAACTCAACTGATTAATTTTAAAAAAAAACTTGATTCTTGCAGGCACGAAACACTACTCTCAAAGTGTGTGTACCTGAAAGGTCTTTCTTTGGGTAAAACAAAACAACTGTCAATTGTGTCTGTTGTAAGTTATATTAATTTATTTTTATTGAACTGCTGCAAAGATTACAACCGTGAAGATATGCTTGTGTGAGATTGCTTAGCTAATTATTGTTTTGACAATTACCCGTAAGAATCAACACAAAACAGGCCTTGGTCAGAATTTTTTTATTTTTTATTATAAGTTCATCTTGAGAATTAATGAAAATTCTACTAAGAGTGTATAGGTCAGCGTGAGTGGTAATTGTATTTCCAGTTACATCTCCTCAAGTTTCGACATTTTAACAGTTTTAGATAAATTGAATTAGCAGAATGTGGTTAAATCTGCTTCACTGCCAGTTAATATCCTGTTATGACCATCTTGAGACAGTATTAAAACTTTCACCATGATAATTTACATTGTTGTAGTCATTACCTATAAGTTTTTATGATGCCTTTATGGTGAAATGAAAAGATGGTGAACCAGTAATATACAGTGTTGATTTTAATAATCAAACATAAAAGTCATGGCTAGATTAAATCCATATTACGTCCAGCTCAAGCGGGTTCATCTAACCATGCATTTTCCATCAGATACTTATAAATTTAAATAAGGACCACTGAGGTTTAATGATTTCACAAATTAAACTGAGATGAGGATAATGTATTTCCTGGCACTGTGAATCAAATTATTTATTTCCAAGCACATTTAAGTATTCAGCATTGCACTCAAAACTATCAAAAATAAATGCCAAAGATAAATATAACAACATACTTAAATTACATTTAGATAACTAAATTATACACATTTACGTATCAAAGACAAAATAAAGTAAATGCCCTTAAGTACACACGTTACAAGATAACAGCCATCTTAAAACATAATTTACACACATGAACAAAGCCTACAATGAAGTACACAGTTGCACATTAAGATCCAGTTAAAAATAACTTATTTTTGTTCTATTCTTCAAACATGTTGGAATATGCTGTTGTGGAGAACATGTGAACACAAAATACAAAGGTAATGCCAATTATCTTGCCACTGATACAAAAGCCCCCCAAAAAAATCGGCAGTAGCAATTGAGCCACATCTAAATATTAACACACAATTAAGAACTACATCAACAGTACGTTACTTACAATTTGTATGTTGCATCATAAATCATTTATGATGATTGAAAGCATTTCTGAAAAGTGATTATTGGACACAATTATTTTGTTTCCTGAATGATACAGCATACAGTAGCATACAGGTTTCTCTAAAGTAACATTTTTTTGTATAAAGTATACAATTTTGGCTGCTAGTCAAAATGGAACCAATCGATTGGCTGTACAGTAAAATTCCATCAGTTTTTGGCACATTTCAAATGAATTCACTATCTTTGGGGTCACTGTTGAGCATTTGCGGGAACTTAAATTCAGTTTTGTTCATCTAAATTTCAGGATAACATCAGAGAAGTTCTTGTTTTGAAGCAGTGCAGAACTTTGGTTGAGGGTGACGTCTCGAGGGTCCTAACTCACAGCCATAGCGTTGGTCTCCACCATTGCGTATTCTGTCTCGGTGCCCTGAGAGCCCTCCATGAGTCGCGCCAGCCCAGTACGGGTGGAGTATTTGAAGATGAAGGCTTTCATGAGGTCATAGCGGTAGTGACGGTGAGCAAAGCTGTAGACAATGGGGTTCACGCAGCAGTGCAGCAGCGACAAGCATTGCGTGAGGTGCAGCACCACAAAAAGGCCGTTCTCTGAGCCGCAGCCCAATGGGAGCACACCTAGCATGACTAGAGCGTCGGCTAACAGCACAGCATGATATGGGGCCCAGCAAGCTATAAAAACCACTATGTACGTGAGGATGACCTTCCTGCTCACGCTGCGATCCTGGTCACCATGTAAAGGGGAATGAGAGGAAGAGGAAGCCAGAGCTTTTGCCAACAGTGCATAGGACACTGCTATAACGGGGAAGGGAATGACAAAACCAAGAACCACAAAACTCAGTTGAATGCCCACCATCCACTGCAAAGGGTTGTCCTCTGGATATACAGGATGACACAAGGTCACATGACCGTGTAGTGACTTTACAGATTGCAGGAAGTATGTGTCAGGTATTGAGGCGAATAAAGCAAGCAGCCACGTCACCGCACACACTAAACGGCGTATTTGTCGTCCTCGTCTGGGTGAAATCTCCTCCGAGCGTACCACCGAAAGATAACGGTCCACGCTCATGCAGGCCAGGAAGAATATGCTGGCAAAAAGGTTGACACTGAACAGAAGATGCGTGAGCTTACAAGCCACCTGGCCAAACGACCAGTGGCCACCTTGTGCCAGCGAGCTCACCCACACCGGGAGAGTAGCAACCACACATAGGTCAGCCACCGCTAGGTTTAAAATATACAAGTGTGTCTCGTGGTAATGACGCTCCGAGCGCAAGTTGACCCACACTACTAGCGCATTGGCGGCCAGGCCCACAACAAAAATGAAGGCATAGAGGGTGCACATAGCATTGAGGAGAGCGGAACGGTTGAAGAAGGTGGGGCACATTTGCGCTTCCACCCGTGTGCTGTTGTCATTGGCGTCTGTGAAGTTTAATTCGTCCCACATGGCGAAGAATTCAGTCAGTTCGCTGCCACTTAGACTCATCTTTTCATTTGGTGTTGAAGACTGCAACTGTGGAAGGGGAAGGAAAAGTAATTCAGTGCAAACACCCATTAAGATGGAGTAAAGTTTTCTCTGTTATGATTACCAAAAGGTCTACGTCCCTATATTATTAAATATCAATCATAAATACCAAATGTTCATTTAATAACATGAACTGATGGGTAGAAATGAGATTGAGTAGAAAATTACAAAAAATATAAAGTGTAAAATTTCCACAACTGTTTTCAACATTAATAATAATCGGAAATGTTGCTTGAGCACCATATCAGCATATACTAGAAAATATTTCTGGATCATGTGACTACATAACAATAAAACAGAAAACACTTGGTTTCCGTTTTTGATCAAATAAATGGTTTGGTGAACAAAAGACTTATTAAAAACTTATTATTAAAAAATCTTAACAAAACCCCAGCATTTGAACTTTTGTGTATAATTGCATACATAAACTTTAGCTAGCATTAAGCACATTCCTAAATTATTAACCTAACTATTTTTTCTCACAAAAAAAAAAAAAAATGCAATCTATTCAAAATTTATTTGACATAAGACCATCCAATCATGCAAGACAAACATGCCTATGGCACTAGAGACTTTCATATTTTGTGAAATTGTCAAAGCATCCTATTATTTCATGGTTCAATTCGGTTCAAAAGTTGACACTACTTCAAAAGCACAAAAGCTGTTTGGCTTCAAGCCAGTCATGCTGAAGTACCCTTTAAGCTGGTTCTGCTTTTCAAAAATCAAAGTCACTTCACAGTGATTTCTTTTGAGCAAAGTAATTTCAGTTTAGGGATTTCGTCATGCCATCTTAAACATCTAAGTGGTCCTTTCTAAAAGACAGGTTGCTATGTGGTTGGTGAGGTCACAGACCCTTGACCCTTGATTTCTCTAGGTCACTAAATCCTTTTTTAGTGGAACATTTCACATCAGCAGAGCTGCAACAGTGGATGTGAAAGTTAGTATAATGCTGTTCTAAATTAGCGTAAATCTCTAAAAATATAAAATAAGCCTGCTTATGTTGTGTTCCAAGACTAACCATAACATAAAGAGTGTGTTATTATGTTTAAATGTTATAATTGCAGTATTGAATTACGCATAACGTTCCATCATAAAAGGAAATTACTCCACCTGTTACTCCACCTGTATTCTGTTTGAAGTTCATTACAAAGTTAAATCGTATTGTTTTCCCTTTAGTAAGTACACAATAGTGCTGTTTGATAAAAGCTTTTATGTTTGTTTGTTTGTTTAAGAATGGTTTATATGCTTTCGCCCTATGAGGAAACAGTTTAGGAAATTCGTAGCACAAAATGTAATTGATGAATCATTTAGGTACAGTAACATAGAGATACACATGCAAACTCTCTTACTTACTTGTCTCATTCTCTCTCTTTCAGTCTTTATAATTATTTATGCATAATTGTAGCCTACTCAAGGCTATCTATAATAGACTATCCACTGTTCTAGCTCTGCAGCTGACCATATAAACTCTGAATCTAAATGTCCCTTGGGCTCCAAGCAGTGCACAGTGGTAAGCAGTAAGGACACTGGAGTGTCAAAGGTCAAATTTATTACAACAAACCCATCAAGGGCCTTGAACCTGTAACACGGCTCTTGCTGGCAGGAAGTTGGAGATGTCGAATAAATCATGATTTGCGCAAAACCGTGAATTATCTTTGACTATATGACATATAATATCCAATTTATGATTAGGCCTACCTCAGTGCCTCTCTTTAATTTCTGTTTATTGTGAACATGCATGCAGAGCAAGTTCTCATTAACACAGCAAATGTCACTTTATTTTCTATTAAAATGAAGTGCATTTCTGTTCCTGCTTCTAATCACTGTTTCGAATTAATTTATTTATTTTGAAGTTATGGATTTCGTCAGCTGTTCTGAACTAGGCCTATGTCAGACTGAAACGCAGAAAGCAGTAGTGTTTAATGCCAAACCATGGACATAATGAAATATGATGCAAAATTTTAATACAGTTAATATTGAGTGGGAACCTTACTGTTTTTTTTTTTTTTGCGTAGGCTAATCCCAAATACTGTGCAAACGGAACAGCCGTAACAAAAAAATGACTAGCCGTAAAAAAATAAATAAATAAATAAATAATAATAATAAATGATTAGCCTACATCCCCAATTATACGCGACGCATGCCGTTATTTTGCGTTAGATAGCCTATAAGACAAAAGAAAATACACACTTAATATCCTACTCAGCACAACTTAGTTTTGCTGAAACATATTTGCTGACAACTTTTTTTTAAGAAACTCAATTAGGCTACACAAACAAAAGAGAGATCCAGCAGAAAGATCTGCTTAAAAAATATCAACCTTATAAGATGCAGTGCAGGTGTCTGAAACAGTGGATTAGTGAAACTAATATAACCTAAAACTCTTGTCTTTTGCTCGTTCTTTAGGACAAACGATATTGCTCACCTCTGTCATTGTGTCTTTAATGCTTGGTCAGTGCGCAAACTTAATCCACGGATTCGTTCTTATCAGCCGATGATGAAGCGATCCCGTCGTCGCTTCTGCTGCAGGTTGTTTAAATGGAGTGAATGAAAGTGGCGACGCCCATCTACGGCTGACATTAGCAGAGCTTCTCTCGTGTACCTCAGTCAGAACTCTGAAGAACACGCTCATGAATTACACTGGTGGTGAGTGACCAGGAACGCGGCTCGCCAATGAATGCCCCGAATCCAATCATACTGTGGTGCCCACATTAAAAATACAAAACAACTTATAAGTTTAAAAAAATAAGAGTTTATTTTTTATGATTGAAAACATAATTTGTTACACACACACACACACACACACACACACACACACATAATTATATATATATATATATATATATATATATATATATATATATATTCTTGCTTTCCCAGAGACCCAGAGATTCGATGGCTATAGGGTGAAAAGTGAAAATACATTTTACATTTAGAATACAATTATATATAAATATTAAATAGGCAATAACAATTATAAATTAAAATATTACAATTGTAAAACGATAAATAAAACAAAACAAAAAAATGTGTTTGTCTTTTTTCTTTTCTTTTTTTTTTTGTGACATGAGGACAGTTAACCACGAATACAACTTTGTTGAGCCTGCCTGACACTTCAGAGCACTCATTTCATGCATGACTGATTATACATTATGAAACATAACCACCCAAAACGACAATCTGTGATCATGAAAAGTAATCACTACAATCAGAACCACTAAAGTAGCAGGATGAGTCTGCGCTGCAAAACCTCAAAGCAAAGGTGTGTTTCTTTACCAAATGCGATCATGTAAATAAAATGAAAATATAAAAATTAATCAAATAAAACATCAAATGTCTACTATTGTTATTTGTAAGATACGGACTTGTGGATGGATATGTAATGGTTTTCTTCATCCTCTGACAGAGAAAGGGTCTGACTTCACAAAGGACATGAATCGATGAGGGAGGGATTGTTTCCATCATAATAAGTTTCATTTTAGGAAAAAGGGTAGCCTCAGCATGCACGGATATCCATTGTTCCCAGCTATCAAAAGTATCGGAGCACATTTCAAAAAGTCACTGATAAGCATCTTGGTTCTCTTTAACACTTGTGCCAGCTTCTTTATCTGAGCTTTCTACCACATACAGAGGGGAGAGACCATTTGGCTCCTTTTGGGGGAGGCTTTGAAACAGAGATTGAATTATGTGAATTACGCAGGGAAGAGAGCAGGGGTCCAAAGCTGCTGGAACAGAGCACAAAATATCTCTCTACTTTTCAAACACATGTTCCTCAGTGACTCAGTGCTTAAGAACAAGGACCTTTAAATAACTTCCAGTGGAGGCTTAATTTGTTTATTTAAGAAAACTGTATCATTT
Source organism: Pimephales promelas (assembly GCF_988280905.1). NCBI lineage: Eukaryota > Metazoa > Chordata > Actinopteri > Cypriniformes > Leuciscidae > Pimephales > Pimephales promelas. The sequence goes on along the minus strand of NC_142775.1, from coordinate 24,577,548 downwards.
TGTCAATTGGTGTGGTACAACATTGTAGCTGGACTAAAGTATCCAACAGATGTCTCAATAAACATGGAAGACAGGTGGTGACAGCTGAAGGTTGAACTGCGGATAAACTTGTCCAAAGGTGTCACTTGGGTCATGGCCTCTTCTGCTTTAGGGTCAAGGCCAGGAACTGGAGGTCACATCGACTCTCTGAACAACTCGCAAAAAAATTAGACAACTAAAAAAATCTCTAAATCCTTTGTGTTTTGTATTTTACATCTATTATGATAGAATCTATTTAATATTTGTATAGGCCTACATAATAATTAGTCCTGTAAACTGGTAGGGAATGTGATTATGTTTTTACGAGGTGTAAAATATTTTTATGTTTATTTTTAAGGATTGAGTTTGGTTTAAATTTGGCTTTAATATGTCTGAGACTTTTAATAGACCAAAATGAGGATAGTCAAAAACAGAATGCATGGAATCCATCATCTGACAACAGAAAACATTCATTAATTTTCTATACAAAGACAAAATATTACATGAGCATACAACAAATCAGAAAATAATCAACTTTTAAGGGATATTAAATTCCATGGTTATTGGTCACAGTGCATGAGCATAGTGACCTTTGCAGTTTTCATACCTTAAACCAGTAATTAATTGCATCATTCCATTATGGTATTGCTACTTTTAGGAAAGCATGAGACATTTATATGTGGTTTGATTGATCACTTTCTGTCTGGCCAATTTAAGTACATTTATTCTATAGATCCCAGACCCTTAACAACTCACTCTTTCTAATTAGTTGAAAAATAGCTCAGCTGGTACATTTGGGCAGTTATAGTGTAACCAATAACAGCTCCCATGGCAGCATTTTGCTAAGCGAGGTCTTGGTATTTGTTTATACGGGCATTCTGCTTCTCTCAGAAGCACGGAATACCAACTCACACTTCATTAGACTGATGAACCACACCAGAAAAAAATCTATAGCTACTCTCAGATAGAGGAGGAAACATACTGGATAGGTTTGTATTGTGTTTATATTCGCAAATATTCATTTCCCCATAAAATTTCTGCTTAAAATACCTCATCAGTTCCTTTATTCAGCTAGTCAAATTTGACCCCTTTTGAGTGTGAGCAAAAAGGGTGTGTGTCCCTTTAAATGCAAATGAGCTCCAGCTGGCCATAGACAATCACATGAGCTTCAGATACTCAATCAAAAAACAAGAGTATAATATCACTTTTCCAAAGTCTCAGTACAGTTTCCACAGTAATATTTGAAGAGTTCAGATGCAAAAGCCTCTAAATGCCATTTGAAATTTTCTTCTTTAATGATGATTTTTATCAAACTTGTATATTTAAGTTCAGTAATTTCACTTAAATAACAATTAATAGGTAATTATCAGTGCCATTTAAGTGAAATTACTGAACTTAAATATACAAGTTTGATAAAAATTATCATTAAAGAAGAAAATTTCAAATGGCATTTAGAGGCTTTTGCATCTGAACTCTTCATTTATCAACACTACTAATTTCAATATTAACTTCAACATAAGACTTCAACCATAAAATAAATCAGCATATTATAAAGATTTCCGAAGGATCAGTAATGGCTTCTGAAAATTCAGCTTCCATCACAGGAATAAATTATTTTAAAATATATTACAATAGAAAACAGCTATTTTAAATAGTAAATAATATTACACAATATTACTGTTTTTTGAACAATAGTGTACAAGCTTAAATATTTAGTGTTATATATGTGCATAAATGGAGTTATTTGCTTAATTGTTTAACTTAGTAAATAAATAATATTCTGTATCTCAGCACAGAATGTTTCATAAATGAACAAAGATCACGCATATGGGGCATACATCAAAAAACATCTTTTGCCTGCAGAAAGAAGCACTGCTGTGAAATATACACATGTGGTGGTGAGTGCCATCGTGTGAGGAAAAAAGACTCCAGGCCATGCCATTGTGTTCCAGGTGGTTCCAGTTTCAAGCCTCCCTAGTGTGCATTCTCAGTGCCCATGCAGGGCTGAAAGCAGTGTGGGGGATGGACCAGCACTCCGTCTGACATCAGGAGCTTATGAGTTAGTTGTGTTAACTCAATACAGTTTATTGGAGATGGGAATTTACACTCACAGTCTGTGCTATTGGGAAACTTCATCCTTTGGTGTTAATATCAAACTGAGTCATTTCGTTCTGTCCTGACTCAAAAAGCCTCGCACTGTAATTAAATATTCTGTGTACTCTGAAATTTTAAGATGAAAGCTCCCCCCGTTGTGTTAGCAAAACAGCTGTGACCACAGAGCAATGAAACTTTGAGTATAATAAAGGTGAAACATTTTTAAGACTGTACAAGATATTGAAGGAATTATTTACACAAAAATTAAAATTCTTTCATCATTCACTCATCTTTTGAAAACTGTTGGTCCCTCTTTTGGGCAATGTCATAAAATTCAATTGGGTCTGATGTTTTTTTTTGTTTTTTTTTTTTTTTTTTGTTTTTTTGGTCCCCATTGACTTTTTATTGAAAAAACTACAAAAAAGAAAAAAAGAGAAAAAAAGAATAAAGAAAAAAACAAAAAACAAATGAGGGTGAGTAAATGAAATTAGAATTACATTTTTTGAATGAAGGATTTTATCTCTTCACTGGAAATAATGAATAAGTAATAAGTGGAAACAAAGCTATATTTAAAGAGAAACATTTCCATTATTTGTCAAAAATGTTCTCATCTTTTGTCCTTTGAATAATCCAAATTACAAATTTGGTATCATGTTGTCACTTCACATTCTCAATTTTCAAAAATCAGTATCAGGATCTCGTGAATGAAAGGCCTAGCCTGGAGGCCAGCCTGAACTCCGCCCACAACATTTTTTGGTCGGGAAGTTCGGTCTGGACTCGATCCATTGAGGAGTAATTATGATGAGGCAAAAAATTATCGGGCCAATCAGATTGCCAGGGCGGGCTTTATACGATGATGGACAGATGATCTGCAGGGACATAATCATCACGTTATCAAAGAGCGCTAACTGGTTTCCCTCAGAGATGACTGCAGCTGGAGAATTGAGATGTATAGATTCCGCTGTCGCATCTGTTTTTAAAATGAATCGACAGGGCATTCATTTTAATAGACAAACAGAAAACTGCAATCAAGGCATTTGTCGATCGGAAAGATATTCGGCAAAAGTGTAACTTATCAGCTGGCTCTGACAGTCGCTAAGTTAAAAAGATGGGACGTAATGAAAAGCATGTGGTCGTTGTGGTTTCTCCTTTGGTCGCACTCACGAAGGACCAGGTGAAAGAAGCAATGCTCCTTATTTTACTTCTAAAATAAGTAAGTTCTGTTGTTGACAACTATGCTACAGTATGCTAAGTATTTGACTTACTGCGTTGCTCTGATTGGTTGTAGGTCTGTCCGACTACCCAATTGAGTGCAGAGGGGCTCTACGAAGCGGTCTCAGACTCATATTCTGACCAGAATATGAGTATGACGAAGTCAGGCTATGAAAGGCCATGATTTTAAATGACTTCATAATAACTGAGGACAGAACCCAAAATCACGTCAAGCTTTCACGTTTTTCCCAGAAGGACAGTCTCTTACAGCGGAAGGTCCTTTGATATACCACAAGCACATGGCAGAACACTGTGTGCCGTTTTGAAGTCTCTAATTGGCTCCTTAGAATAAAGGAAACATGATATAAGCGATATAAGCTTTACATCTAAATCAAATGTAATTCATCCATTGTCAAGCACCAAATAATTGATGAATTTCAGTTTAATTCGTGGTCTCATTACAAAATGGATTGTCATGGTTTAAAAAAAAAAATTTGGTCATCGCAGAGCTCGCAAAAAGCTTCACATTCAGGTGCATCTTGAGAATTTAAGTTGAAGGCTAAATTTAGGGTTAACAATTGTCTTATCGGTCCTTTGTACTTTAGTCAACTAGAAGCCTTCAACTGTCACTTTCAGTATTTATTAGTATTACACCTATCTCTGAAAACATCCTGTGCATTTAAATGCTAGACTTGATTGTGGTTTGTTCTGAGAGTGGCTGTTATGGACTGGCATGTCAGGAAAGGTGTGGCGAATGCAAAAACTGCACTACCCCAGAAGACTGTGTGTCAAAAAACCCCACCTAAACCACAAATGCTTCCCTTGCAGAGCCACATAACCGTCTTGACTGATGGACCATCACCTGCTTCTCTGTCCTTTGACGATGTGTATTTTGCCATAAAACAACACTGAAGATTAAGATTGTGAAGTGTGCACCAAGTTTGATGTCTTTAAGTCTATGACCATTGTTTAGAGGAATATATCTTCCAAAATAAATTTAGTTGCATCATTTCTTGGTTAACATTGTTGGTGGATGTGGTTGTCCATTAGCCTGACTTCATCATACTCATATTCTAGTCAGAATGTGAGTCTGATGCTGCTCCATAGGGCTTTGATTATGAGGTGCGTCTTAGCCGAATCAGTATGGAGCTAGGATTGTGTTTTTTTTACATGCGAGAAAATAAATGATCTGAGAGAAGAAAAAAAATGTTTGAGAGAAAAAGTTTTCATACCAATAGCAAAAAATATTCATATTTGAGACTTGCTCAAAACTTGCTCAGTCAGCTACCCATCGAGTTGTGTGTCATCATCTTACCCAAACATTGGAGTGTCCGTGCTCAACTAAGGCACCCTAGTGAAAAAAAGTATACTTTATTGTATTTGAAATATATTCCCTTTTTCAATACTACATTGCAAATATACTATATCTTTAAATATATTAAAAGTATATTAGCATCATGCTTTTTACCTATTTTTACAATACAAATTAACACACTTTAAAATAATTGTACTTTAGCATATTTTCTAAAAGTATATTGAAAAACAAGCATGCTTTTAACATATTTCTAAAAAGTGCAGTTTTAGTGAAGTTTTAGTGCATTTATAGAAAACCTACTTATGTTGCTCTTACTTAAAAATACATTTTTGGAGTACTTTGTGCAAAATTCAAACAATAGCATATTACTTACATGTGAGTCCTGATTGGTTTCAGAGACGGTGATTAATCACAGTTCCGAAGATGAACAGAGCTATTACAAGGTTGGTACAGCAATGCATGGGGGTGAGTAATATTTAATAATGCAATAATATTTGCAGTATTCAATGCCAAGTTTATTAATCTGGGGTTAACTTATTATTATTATTTTTTTTGAGAGACACACAAAAATAAAAACTCATAGCTCTAAATCTATTGCTAGTAAAGTCAAAAGGTAGGTATCATTTGATAGAACACTTTTTACATTTTTTGAAAACATACATTATGGCATTCTCATGCAAGGAAACTTCTGGTAAAAGACAAAAATATACATATATTTTTTTTTATTTTGCATATCTTTCTTAATTGACATGGAATAACTCAGGAAGGAATTGAAGTACTCTATTTTGGTGAAGTCACAGTACATGTGAGCTGAATCTGTAAGGAATTTTGTGCTGATTGCATAAAGTAAATCAAAAGTTACAGCATCTGGAACGAAGAAGCATTTTTGTTCAGACTGTGTCTCCCCCTAATGGGCATTGTTAAGTTGTTCCTCCATGAGGAATATTTTTGTGATTAATGCAATAGTGTTCATTTTAGGCTCATTTTGAAAAATATGATTTTTTTTTTCGCAGCTAGTTGGCGCCCACGGGCGGTACACTCTGTTATAGAGGGATTACTCAACAACAAAAAAAGCCTGCTTGTAGCATTCCATTGACTCCCATTCATTTTGGTGTCACTTGACAGCGGATAACTTTGCATCTGAGGCGTCTAAAGACTCCATTTATCATTTTTTTTTTTATTTCTGAAGAAACAACAATGTATAAAAGGCTTCTTTACCTTGTATCATACGTTATGGCCCCGTAGAAGAATATTTTTGTAAAAATAGGCTAACGATTGAGTCATAACGAATTGACTCTCCGTCGCACAGAAATTACCTTATAGACAGGAGGAGAAGCTCGCGGGCAATCAGGGGGGACGTGGATCAAGGCATAAAGTCAAGGGAGAAGCCCATAGAGAGTCATAAAATTGATCCTGTTGCTAGGTCATGGACAGCTACTCACTCTCGCCGTCTCTGTGAGATATGGAAAGGAATTATTCAGATTTCACAGCTACAAGAAAACATGCAGGTTGCTCACGTGACCGGCGCAGCACGTCTGGCGATCAGCTTTTAACAGGCTTCAATTTTTTCAGTTGAAATCATTGGGGTCGCTGTGTCCATTTCTTTTACTGTCTGTGGTACCAACTTTTGAAAATCCTTACCCTTTCAATGCAATCCTCGATTACATGAATGAATTCCCAGTTAGTTCCCCTAAATTTCCATGGTAACTTTCAAATATGGAACATTTCCAAAATTCCCCAGCTTAACTTCATGAAAACTTACCAGAAATGTTCCACCCCTTGACAACCCTAGTCATGTCTACTCTACCCATTTGTTAAAACGGTGCCTTTTTTTGTAATGCTCAGAATCACTCCCATGTTTGAGGATTGAGCTGCCCATGTAACGGCCAATAAAAATAGCTTTGTAGTAAAGCACACTTTGAAGTCAAGTTCACTGAAGACACTAAAGCAACAAAATACTTAACTAGGGCACACAATTAACCACTGTTTTTGGCTTCTTAATTTCCCAATCTGATATTAACTGCAGGAAATAGGCTTGGAGTTGTGGGTTTCACATGGCTTACAATGAATTACAACTGTCAAATTCAAAACATGAATAATTTATTCACATCCAAAAATTGAACATCATGACAGTTAAACAGGAACATGGCCACATGGGGACAATTGCTCATCTCATACCCCAGCCTTCATCTGACTGTGCGGTGGCAGAGGTTTCTCCAGGTGGTGTCCCACAGTGAGACCGAAGGGGGAACCGGCCTGCTTTTCATGGACTTCGGCCTTCAGCTGAAAGCCTTTCACCTCATCAAAACTGTCAATGGGTGGGAAGGAGAGAGGCACTTCGCTTAAAAGACCTTGAAGACGAGTACGCCAGTCTTTCAACAGGCTGTCACGAGCCTCAGCAGAGAGATGCGTGGGTGCCCAGAAGACTTGTGGTGCGAGGACCTGGAAGCCGCAGTAATTGAGGACACCATTCTACCAAAGAAAACATTAGCACAGCAGGTCCAGGTTAGTATGACATGCAAAATCAAAGTGTGCAAAATGAAGCCTATTGAGGGAAAAGGGATGAAGCTTCTTACCTGAACTGGCCACAGAGTAACATTCAGATCTCCATTGATCCCATTGGAGCTGAACATTGTCTCATGGGAACCAGTGGTGAATGACAACATGGCTTTCTTTTCCTGACACAAATTAAAAACCCTCTCACACTTCATTAAGTAACCAACTTTTAACCTTCTCTGATTAACACATATAATGAAAGATTAGTTTGTGATTTAGGTCTTACCCTGAAGATGCCTGCACTATAGCGCTTTTCCGAAGTGTATGCAAAACCAAGGGTAAGAACCCGATCCATCCAGCCTTTCATGATGGCAGGAACCGAGAACCAGTACATGGGAAACTGCAAAAGACACACAAAAAATAAAGTACCCAAAAGCAACAAATAAAATATACAAAATCCAATTTCTAATAAATAAAAGCCTTACCTGAAAAATAACAATATCTGCTTCTTTTAGTTTCTTGTGCTCCTCTACAATATCAGAAGCTAGTCGTCCCTCCTGCCAGGCCAGCATGGTCTCCTCTCCATAGCAGAAATGTTCTGGATTCTTCACTGTGCCTGGAAAAGAAAATTGTGCAAAATAGTCATTGCACTCCAATAAGGACAAAAGCTTTTAAGTTTAATATTTTCTAAAACACAACACTGCCTCCAAACCAGTAATATCATCCTTGGTTGCTGTGGCCTTGAAATTCATTTCATACAGGTCAGAAACAAGAACATTGCAGCCCTGATTCTTCAGCACATCTACAGTCGCATCTTTAATGGCTGCATTGAAAGATCCAGCACTCTGGTGCGCATACACAATCAACACTGTCTTTGCAGCTGAAAAAAAGAAAAAAACAATTAATCAAACAAATAACCAAACCCAAACCTACCTCAACAAAAGAACATAGGCCTACCCATGTTTCTCACCCACAGGTCTCAGAACATCTACTAAAGCAACAGATTTGTGAGCTTCTTTTCAAACCACAATCACCTGAGCACAACTGAAAGTAATTTACTAATCAATTAGAGTTCACAGGCAAGAGGTTTTCCAAGAACAAAAATCTACAGCAAAAAAAAAAGTTAAACAAAAGTGAGGATGTATTTCTTCTTAAAAGCAGCATGAACGTTAAAAGAAAAAAAAAAAAGAAAATAAACGTATTATGCCTGGTAGTTAGTCTACCTTTTTACCACTAGATGTCAACATGCACCAGTAACTGAAGCTATAGAGCACGTCTATTAGGACCCACACAAATACAGTAAAATACCTATATGATGAAGAGGGTAAAAAATATATAGCCCCTATAAATTTAGTGACTCAGTTTAAACGAGCTGTTTTGCTTAGCCTATACTTTTGTATCATGGGCAGGTTATAATTAGCCTATGACAAAAACTTTCTGCTGAAAAAAAAAAAAAAACACTTGTCTGCTTGTCTGGTCTTTGGTGTATAGGCCTAGTTTGTGGTCTTTTAACTGCTTGGGATGATGAACTTGAGATCACCTGGAGACTTGATCAGGCTGTGTTCACTAGTTAGACTTAATTTTCCCACTGCAGTGCTTTTCCAATATTATCTGTATGCAATCCCGGTGGCTGGAACTTCAGGACCGCATTCTCTAGGAGTTGGACCCTTTTTTGTGTGTGTGACAGCATGAAAATGACGACGTCATACAGACGTCTGCGACGTGTGTGTGTGCTATCTGGGTGTGTGTCCTCTTTCTTTTTGGAAATAAGTTATTATTTTGGAAATAAGTTATTATTTTGGAAATAAGTTATTATTTCAAATAACTGTCTATTTCTGTGTGACTAATGTGCAATTTTGACACTCATTATGATCAATGTATCACTTTATATTGCAAACCTGTGGTAAAACGTCGAAGCTTAGGTTTTAAATCTTAAGTAGGCCTAGCCGATAAACAACAAAAATGTCAGCAATGGCTTATTTTTATCATGCTCGTTTTGCGATCTCGCTAATTTATAATGATTTCTTTCGATTGTAATCTGATAAAACTTCGATTTGATGGTGAAATGATGGGTTTGTGTGATGCGTTCCAGAGAAGCCTAGTAACCGTTCATATTTTTGCCTGGCTCTGCATCGATTCGCGAGTCTGCCTTCGTGCGCACTTCCCCAAGCGGAAGCTATTGGGGCGGATGGGCATTTGACACGCCCGCCGTTGAAATATTATTTGAAACGAAAGGGGGCGACTTGGACTAAATGCCCAGGGGTGAGAAGTAAATTACACAGTGACAATGATTATTTTAGTAGGCTACACCACCAATACGCTACAAAAGAATCGTGGAAAAACCCAGTAAACCTTCAGATTTTTAACATTAGAACAAAATATGAACATGTACTACTATTTTCTTTTAGTTTTGTAAAAAAAAATATATATACATGAACATTTGTCCGTTGTAAGTATAGGCTACTCAAATCAGTAGCTATGCAGTGAACGATTACTATACTATTAGAGAGAACGCTTGTAAATGAGCAGCATGTTGGCTATAGCCAGTACAATCAATGTGAAACAGCACAAAATGTAATGAATTAAAATGGCAAAATGCTACATTGATATCACATGATCTAATTATCTCAAACTCTTATTTCACATCCAATTTTTAACTTGGTTTAAATAAGAGATGACAATTTTCACTTATTGGTTTTCACACAGAAAGCAGAAGAGGAGCTCACACCCTTAGCGTATTCCAAGTTTTCTGGGACAATGCCAGTTTATAGTTTACATTTGAGTGGCATTTTGGATCGGTTTTAAATTTCACAATCCAAATGCATTTCAAAGCTTTATCGACAGACATCTGCAAAGCACTTTGATGCAGAAAAGGACATGCCTCCAAGAAATTACCATAGGAAATGGGGAAACGGTCAAGCTCACCGATTCAAGGTTTTCTGGTTAAACTAGAAGACCACTAAAGCAGCAACAGAATAGAGAAAGTCAGGAAATCCTTTACTATGGAGCACAAATCAACCACTATGTTTTGGTTTCCAAGTGTCCCGATCTGACATGAACTTTAAGACACAGGCAATGAGTTGTGGGTTCCACATTTACAATGAATTACAACTGTCAAATTCAAAACATGAATAATTTATTCACATCCAAAAATTGAACATCATGACAGTTAAACAGGAACATGGCCACATGGGGACAATTGCTCATCTCATACCCCAGCCTTCATCTGACTGTGCGGTGGCAGAGGTTTCTCCAGGTGGTGTCCCACAGTGAGACCAAATGGGGAATCGGCCTGCTTTTCATGGACTTCAGGCTTCAGCTGAAAGCCTTTCACCTCATCAAAACTGTCTATGGGTGGGAAGGAGAGAGGCACTTCGCTTAAAAGACCTTGAAGACGAGTACGCCAGTCTTTCAACAGGCTGTCACGAGCCTCAGCAGAGAGATGCGTGGGTGCCCAGAAGACTTGTGGTGCGAGGACCTGGAAGCCGCAGTAATTGAGGACACCATTCTACAAAAGAAAACATTAGCACAGCAGGTCCAGGTTAGTATGACATGCAAAATCAAAGTGTGAAAAATGAAGCCTATTAAGGGAAAAGGGATGAAGCTTCTTACCTGAACTGGCCACAGAGTAACATTCAGATCTCCATTGATCCCATTGGAGCTGAACATTGTCTCATGGGAACCAGTGGTGAATGACAACATGGCTTTCTTTTCCTGACACAAATTAAAAACCCTCTCACACTTCATTAAGTAACCAACTTTTAACCTTCTCTGATTAACACATATAATGAAAGATTAGTTTGTGATTTAGGTCTTACCCTGAAGATGCCTGCACTATAGCGCTTTTCCGAAGTGTATGCAAAACCAAGGGTAAGAACCCGATCCATCCAGCCTTTCATGATGGCAGGAACCGAGAACCAGTACATGGGAAACTGCAAAAGACACACAAAAAATAAAGTACCCAAAAGCAACAAATAAAATATACAAAATCCAATTTCTAATAAATAAAAGCCTTACCTGAAAAATAACAATATCTGCTTCTTTTAGTTTCTTGTGCTCCTCTACAATATCAGAAGCTAGTCGTCCCTCCTGCCAGGCCAGCATGGTCTCCTCTCCATAGCAGAAATGTTCTGGATTCTTCACTGTGCCTGGAAAAGAAAATTGTGCAAAATAGTCATTGCACTCCAATAAGGACAAAAGCTTTTAAGTTTAATATTTTCTAAAACACAACACTGCCTCCAAACCAGTAATATCATCCTTGGTTGCTGTGGCCTTGAAATTCATTTCATACAGGTCAGAAACAAGAACATTGCAGCCCTGATTCTTCAGCACATCTACAGTCGCATCTTTAATGGCTGCATTGAAAGATCCAGCACTCTGGTGCGCATACACAATCAACACTGTCTTTGCAGCTGAAAAAAAAGAAAAACAATTAATCAAACAAATAACCAAACCCAAACCTACCTCAACAAAAGAACATAGGCCTACCCATGTTTCTCACCCACAGGTCTCAGAACATCTACTAAAGCAACAGATTTGTGAGCTTCTTTTCAAACCACAATCACCTGAGCACAACTGAAAGTAATTTACTAATCAATTAGAGTTTACAGGCTAGAAGTTTTCCAAGAACAAAAATAAAAAGTTAAACAAATGTGAGGATGTATTTCTTCTTAAAAGGCGCATATGAATCGTAAAAGAAAAAAAAGAAAGAAAATAAACTAATTATGCCTGGTAGTTAGTCTACCTTTTTACCACTAGATGTCAACATACACCAGTAACTGAAGCTATAGAGCACGTCTATTAGACCCACACAAATAAAATACCTATGATAAAGAGGGTAAAAAATATATAGCCCCTATAAATTTAGTGACTCAGTTTAAACGAGCTGTTTCGCTTAGATACTTCTGTATCATGGGCAGGTTATAATTAAGACACACAAAAAAAATTCTGCTGAAAAAAAAAAAAACCTTGTATGGTCTTTGGTGTTGGCCTAGTTTGTGGTCTTTTAACTGCTTGGGATGATGATATGCTTGAGACCACCTGGAGACTTGCTCAGGCTGTGTTTCTCACTAGTTACTGTTAGACAATCTTAATTTTCCCACTGCGTGCTTTTTCCCCTTCAGAATGAGATCCCGCAGTTCATTCCAAAATTATCTCTCCGCAATCCCGGTAGTTGGAATTTCAGGACCGCATTTCAAGGAGTTGGACCCATGGTCGGACCCTATACTTTTTTTTTTTTTTTTTTTTTTTGTGTACCTATGTGTGACAGTGCTCATGAAAATGACGACGTCACACATGTCTGCGTTGTGTGCTTTCTGGGTGTGTGTCCTCTTTCTTTTGGGGAATAACTGTTTATTTCTGTGTGACTTATGTGCAATCTTGACACAGGTTTATTCATTATGATCAATGTATTAGCCTACTTTATAATGCAAACCTGTGGTAAAACTTCGATGCTTAGGTTTTGCGGCTAACGTTACTCAAACTGTAAAAATGACTTTTACAAGACTGTAAAAATGCTACAGGGTAAAACAGTTGAACGTTTCTGCATACGGTAAATAATTGTGATAGATCAAGGTTTTAATGCAATTTTACTGTAAAATACAGTTAAATTTAGTTTTTAAAAGTGAAAAAGAACAGCTTGGCTTGTATAGTATAAAGTGAAACACCATAAATTGACATTCCCACAATTCCCTGTGTGACACTTCACATTTTATGTATTTTTGTTGATATAAGTTTCCTCAGTTTTGTTTATTTCTTATCAGATAGGTACATTGGGGTTTGTTACATTTAATGCTGTTAAATTTATTGCATTATTATAAATGTCATGTTTGTTACTATGATGTTTAATGTTTGTATGAATCATGCGTGCTGCTTCTTTATGCAAGTAAACTTTCTTGTGGAAGAGCTGTTTGTGAGGAGCTTTGATCATGTGACTCATTGCAGAGATGATTGACCGTTGTCAGTACAATGGTACAAAACAGAGATCAATAGGTTGGTAAATTAACATATCACTGATATCAGATAATGAAATATGGTTTATTACTGGAAATTTGAAAGTCTATAAAACCAGTAACATTGCTACTGTATTCGACATGGTCGTAGTTGTGGGTATCACATGGTTTACAATGAATTACAACTGTCAAATTCAAAACATTCACAATTTATTGACATCCCACAATTAAGCGTCATGACAGTTAAACAGGAACATGGCCACATGGGGACAATTGCTCATCTCATACCCCAGCCTTCATCTGACTGTGCGGTGGCAGAGGTTTCTCCAGGTGGTGTCCCACAGTAATACCGAAGGGGGAACCGGCCTGCTTTTCATGGACTTCAGGCTTCAGCTGAAAGCCTTTCACCTCATCAAAACTGTCTGGATGGGAAGGAGAGAGGCACTTCGCTTAAAAGACCTTGAAGACGAGTACGCCAGTCTTTCAACAGGCTGTCACGAGCCTCAGCGGAGAGATGCGTGGGTGCCCAGAAGACTTGTGGTGCGAGGACCTGGAAGACGCAGTAATTGAGGACACCATTCTACAAAAGAAAACATTAGCACAGCAGGTCCAGGTTAGTATGACATGCAAAATCAAAGTGTGCAAAATGAAGCCTATTGAGGGAAAAGGGATGAAGCGTCTTACCTGAACTGGCCACAGAGTAACATTCAGATCTCCATTGATCCCATTGGAGCTGAAAATGGTCTCATGGGAACCAGTGGTGAATGACAACATGGCTTTCTTTTCCTGACACAAATTAAAAACCCACTCACACTTCATTAAATAACCAACTTTTAACCTTCTCTGATTAACACATATAATGAAAGATTAGTTTGTGATTTAGGTCTTACCCTGAAGATGCCTGCACTATAGCGCTTTTCCGAAGTGTATGCAAAACCAAGGGTAAGAACCCGATCCATCCAGCCTTTCATGATGGCAGGAACCGAGAACCAGTACATGGGAAACTGCAAAAGACACACAAAAAACATAAAGTACCCAAAAGCAACAAATAAAATATACAAAATCCAATTTCTAATAAATAAAAGCCTTACCTGAAAAATAACAATATCTGCTTCTTTTAGTTTCTTGTGCTCCTCTACAATATCAGAAGCTAGTCGTCCCTCCTGCCAGGCCAGCATGGTCTCCTCTCCATAGCAGAAATGTTCTGGGTTCTTCACTGTGCCTGGAAAAGAAAATTGTGCAAAATAGTCATTGCACTCCAATAAGGACAAAAGCTTTTAAGTTTAATATTTTCTAAAACACAACACTGCGTCCAAACCAGTAATATCATCCTTGGTTGCTGTGGCCTTGAAATTCATTTCATACAGGTCAGAAACAAGAACATTGCAGCCCTGATTCTTCAGCACATCTACAGTCGCATCTTTAATGGCTGCATTGAAAGATCCAGCACTCTGGTGCGCATACACAATCAACACTGTCTTTGCAGCTGAAAAAAAGAAAAAAACAATTAATCAAACAAATAACCAAACCCAAACCTACCTCAACAAAAGAACATAGGCCTACCCATGTTTCTCACCCACAGGTCTCAGAACATCTACTAAAGCAACAGATTTGTGAGCTTCTTTTAAAACCACAATCACCTGAGCACAACTGAAAGTAATTTACTAATCAATTAGAGTTTACAGGCTAGAAGTTTTCCAAGAACAAAAATAAAAAGTTAAACAAATGTGAGGATGTATTTCTTCTTAAAAGGCGCATATGAATCGTAAAAGAAAAAAAGAAAGAAAATAAACTAATTATGCCTGGTAGTTAGTCTACCTTTTTACCACTAGATGTCAACATACACCAGTAACTGAAGCTATAGAGCACGTCTATTAGACCCACACAAATAAAATACTATGATAAAGAGGGTAAAAAATATATAGCCCCTATAAATTTAGTGACTCAGTTTAAACGAGCTGTTTCGCTTAGATACTTCTGTATCATGGGCAGGTTATAATTAAGACACACAAAAAAAATTCTGCTGAAAAAAAAAAAACAAACTTGTATGGTCTTTGGTGTTGGCCTAGTTTGTGGTCTTTTAACTGCTTGGGATGATGATATGCTTGAGACCACCTGGAGACTTGCTCAGGCTGTGTTTCTCACTAGTTACTGTTAGACAATCTTAATTTTCCCACTGCGTGCTTTTTCCCCTTCAGAATGAGATCCCGCAGTTCATTCCAAAATTATCTCTCCGCAATCCCGGTAGTTGGAATTTCAGGACCGCATTTCAAGGAGTTGGACCCATGGTCGGACCCTATTCTACTTTTTTTTTTTTTTTTTTTTTTTTTTTGTGTACCTATGTGTGACAGCGCTCATGAAAATGACGACGTCACACATGTCTGCGTTGTGTGCTATCTGGGTGTGTGTCCTCTTTCTTTTTGGGAATAACTGTTTATTTCTGTGTGACTTATGTGCAATCTTGACACAGGTTTATTCATTATGATCAATGTATTAGCCTACTTTATTATGCAAACCTGTGGTAAAACTTCGATGCTTAGGTTTTGCGGCTAACGTTACTCAAACTGTAAAAATGACTTTTACAAGACTGTAAAAATGCTACAGGGTAAAACAGTTGAACGTTTCTGCATACGGTAAATAATTGTGATAGATCAAGGTTTTAATGCAATTTTACTGTAAAATAGGCCTACTGTTAAATTTAGTTTTTAAAAGTGAAAAAGAACAGCTTGGCTTGTATAGTATAAAGTGAAACACCATAAATTGACATTCCCACAATTCCCTGTGTGACACTTCACATTTTATGTATTTTTGTTGATATAGGTTTCCTCAGTTTTGTTTATTTCTTATCAGATAGGTACATTGGGGTTTGTTACATTTAATGCTGTTAAATTTATTGCATTATTATAAATGTCATGTTTGTTACTATGATGTTTAATGTTTGTATGAATCATGCGTGCTGCTTCTTTATGCAAGTAAACTTTCTTGTGGAAGAGCTGTTTGTGAGGAGCTTTGATCATGTGACTCATTGCAGAGATGATTGACCGTTGTCAGTACAATGGTACAAAACAGAGATCAATAGGTTGGTAAATTAACATATCACTGATATCAGATAATGAAATATGGTTTATTACTGGAAATTTGAAAGTCTATAAAACCAGTAACATTGCTACTGTATTCGACATGGTCGTAGTTGTGGGTATCACATGGTTTACAATGAATTACAACTGTCAAATTCAAAACATTCACAATTTATTGACATCCCACAATTAAGCGTCATGACAGTTAAACAGGAACATGGCCACATGGGGACAATTGCTCATCTCATACCCCAGCCTTCATCTGACTGTGCGGTGGCAGAGGTTTCTCCAGGTGGTGTCCCACAGTGAGACCGAAGGGGGAATCGGCCTGCTTTTCATGGACTTCAGGCTTCAGCTGAAAGCCTTTCACCTCATCAAAACTGTCTATGGGTGGGAAGGAGAGAGGCACTTCGCTTAAAAGACCTTGAAGACGAGTACGCCAGTCTTTCAACAGGCTGTCACGAGCCTCAGAGGAGAGATGCGTGGGTGCCCAGAAGACTTGTGGTGCGAGGACCTGGAAGCCGCAGTAATTGAGGACACCATTCTACAAAAGAAAACATTAGCACAGCAGGTCCAGGTTAGTATGACATGCAAAATCAAAGTGTGCAAAATGAAGCCTATTGAGGGAAAAGGGATGAAGCTTCTTACCTGAACTGGCCACAGAGTAACATTCAGATCTCCATTGATCCCATTGGAGCTGAACATTGTCTCATGGGAACCAGTGGTGAATGACAACATGGCTTTCTTTTCCTGACACAAATTAAAAACCCACTCACACTTCATTAAATAACCAACTTTTAACCTTCTCTGATTAACGCAAGTAATGAAAGATTAGTTTGTGACGTAGGTCTTACCCTGAAGATGCCTGCACTATAGCGCTTTTCCGAAGTGTATGCAAAACCAAGGGTAAGAACCCGATCCATCCAGCCTTTCATGATGGCAGGAACCGAGAACCAGTACATGGGAAACTGCAAAAGACACACAAAAAATAAAGTACCCAAAAGCAACAAATAAAATATACAAAATCCAATTTCTAATAAATAAAAGCATTACCTGAAAAATAACAATATCTGCTTCTTTTAGTTTCTTGTGCTCCTCTACAATATCAGAAGCTAGTCGTCCCTCCTGCCAGGCCAGCATGGTCTCCTCTCCATAGCAGAAATGTTCTGAATTCTTCACTGCACCTGAAAAAGAAAATTGTGCAAAATAGTCATTGCACTCCAATAAGGACAAAAGCTTTTAAGTTTAATATTTTCTAAAACACAACACTGCCTCCAAACCAGTAATATCATCCTTGGTTGCTGTGGCCTTGAAATTCATTTCATACAGGTCAGAAACAAGAACATTGCAGCCCTGATTCTTCAGCACATCTACAGTCGCATCTTTAATGGCTGCATTGAAAGATCCAGCACTCTGGTGCGCATACACAATCAACACTGTCTTTACAGCTGAAAAAATATAAAACAATCAACCAAAAAAATTAAAAACAAATAACCAAACCAAACAATAGCCAAACCATCCTCAACAAAAGAACATACCCATGTTTCTCACCCACAGGCCTACAAACATCTACTAAAGCAACAGCATTTTGAGCTTCTTTTAAAACCACAATCACCTGAGCACAGCTGAAAGAAGTTTACTAATCAATTAGTGTTTTTCAGGCTAGAGGCTTTCCAAGAACAACAGTGTTTATTATCTGGGGGTTGTTCCATAAAACAAGATTTGAATACAAGCCAGGCTTATTTCAGTTAGTCAGACTTATTGTCAGTGGATAAAGTTTCCTAAAGCAAATTTAAAATAGTTCAAACTCAGTTACCCTGGCAACTAATATTGTGAAACTATTCTTGGGCCGTTTCAGAAAGGAGGTTAAGTGAAAACTCTGAGTATGTTAACCCTGAAATGAGGCAAACTCTGGGTTTTCCATTTCAGAATGAAAGGTATGTCAAACCTGAAAATGGAGAGTAAGTCTTGCTCGTTTCTGAAAGAGAGGTAACTTACTCAGAGTCAGTTACATATGGTAACTTACTCTGTGCAGGTTTTCTTCAGTAAACCTAGAGTTTATTTCGGTCTCCGCCCCCTTTTTTTTTTTTTTAAAGAGAAAGCAGTGCTTAAACACCTCATTCATTCTTTTGATAGGCTACATTTATTCATTGCTGTTTTTACTGTTGTTTTCTTTTAAATATTTTTTTTTCATAAGATGAAGTCTAAATAACTCAATTTGATTGAGTAAACTTTATAATACAATTTGTCATAATTTTTGGTGTAGTGAGTACTGTACTTAAAACTACCTGGGGTTCTGAGACAGGAGGCTCCAAAAGACATATATTACAATCAGAATCCGTTGGGACCAATAAAAAAAAAAAAAAAAAAAAAAAAAAAAAAAAAAACCAAAGTAAAACAAATGAAAATATCAAAAATATATCAAAAATAATACATAGGCCTATGTAGATCTCCTATATTTTATAAAGCCCTTGAATCTTGGGGAGTGACTGGCTCTGATGAAGTCCCTCCAGGAATTCCCTCAGCCATTGGCCTTCCAGCATCAGGCTCAGGGCCATCGATCTCCTCATTTGTGGAGGTGGCTTTCCGTTGGCTATAGTCAAACGAGAATGAACATTTAATTATGTGAAAACAGAATTATCCCTATGTCAAAAATGCTGCTGATATGGTTTCGGCCAGGTTAATTATGACTTCAATTTTCTGCTGGTGAAAAGGAAACTTTTCTGGTCTCTGTGTAGTAGGCTAGTTTTTTTTTTTTTGGTCTGGTCAGGATTGATTAAGTGATTAAGTGGTCAGGATTGATTAAGTGCTTGATACCACTTAAACCGGACACTTGGTCAGGCTGAGGCTAGATAGATCTATAGCAATATTTCCCCCCAGCAGAGTTTTTTTTTCTCACTTCAGAACGAAATCCAGCAGTTTATTGCGAAAGGCGCGTAAGCACATGGGTATATGACTTTAAGAAGTGCAAGATAAGGTTTCTGTTTTTAGCAGCAGACTCCCATGATTAAAAATAGCGAAGAGGCTCTGTGAGTGCGAGCCCTAAAACTCCCCCAAAAGACGCTCACAGTCCATCCGCGCATTGAACTGAACCGAAAGAAACCCAGAGGTTATACTGACCATAAACACACTGTAAAAGAACCGAACTCTATAAGCAAACAAACTCTATTCTATATCATTTACTGCCATTTTGGCAGTTCCTCAGAGACGACACGTGTGTCATGAAAAGACGTTTGCGCTCTCAGCACCGGTGACTCAGTCGTTCACAGTACAGCACTAGGAAGAGTGTAAAAGACGGATGTAACACAATGAACCGCGTCGCGAACGACACGACGTAGCCTCGCTGTTTTTTTATTTTTGTTTTGTTGTTTTTGGTTAGAGTTGGAAACGTGGTTTCTTTTTCTTATGCCTCTGCTGAAGGAATAACTCTTGAAAGGATCGGTTCTCACGCGTAAGGAGCGTGAGTGTCTCAGAGAGATTTTTTAAAAGTTACCAATGGGGTCTCAAGGGCCAGGACGTAAAAGAACCCCCAGCAAAAATGGGTTGACTGGAGAGGAAGATGCCCTCAACGTAATCGCAAAAGAGGTAAATTAATCTCATAAGAGATAATCTAATGTAATGGTCTCCTTTGCAGAAAATTACAGGTTAAACTCCCGTGGAAACTATGAAAATCGCATGGTTCTACATCCTGAGTCAGTTTATGTATTAAACCAAGGGCATTACAGTTTCACAAGTATCTAATTAACATAACAGATGCCTAACTAAGGTGAAGTCCATGCTTTTGCCCTCACGTGGCCCTGCATTGTTTTTATTTTATTTTACAAACTGAAGATGATTTCCTCATGTCTACTTCCTCCCAGTGTTTTTAGTTGCCTTCGCCTAACTACAAGTTTCTCTGAGCTGTTTTGGTCAAATGTGTTCTTCTTATGCTTCATAACAGTAGTGTTTGTAAGTGCTAGCAGTGTGCAACATAAGCTGAGTTTGATGTGCTGGAACAGGTGTTTGGGTCATGGTGGAGAGAACCTTGATGGGAGTGCTTAGGAAATTATTTTGGCCAGTCAAATCTTCGACTGATATGATGTTTCTTCCTTGCACACCCATAGTGAAAAGTAAAGAGTGTAATAGACAGTTATATATATATATATATATATATATCATTTGTAGCAAATGTTTCAATCTATTATTAGTAAGTGTCTCTGCTTGACGCATCATGCTCAGTAGCAGGCAGGATAGAGGCCTTCTCACTCTACTGTCAGCATGACTGAAATACAGTCAGAGAAGCATGTTATATTCATGTGTAATATGCATCTGTTTACATGATTCATTTATTATTGCCATTGATAATGGCCATTTTTGTTAATTTATGCAGTGGTTTTAGTGGAAGTCTGAGTTACATATGAAACACTTATTGGTGTTTATACATAACCAAGCAGCTAAAATATTTAATAAATGTACAAGTTTCAGAGGATGCGTAAAACTTTGATAGACTTTATTGATCCCACACAAGGGAATTCACTTATTCACAGCTACAAATTCAGACAAAACAACAGGTGAGAACAAACACATAGAAAAAATACACAAAACGTGCTACATGATGTTGATATTGCAGTTAAAGAGTCTGAGTGTTGTTAGAAGGAAGGACCTATTTGAAATGTTTAAAAGTAGCCTAACTTGACAACAGTGTTTGTTTTCTGTTTTCTGCATTTGTTTACAAGTGCATTTTGTTTTATGTTGATCTCTAGTAACAAGTGAGCATGTGGATGAAGAGAGATTCAGGTTAAACACACACCCATGTTGTGAAACATCGAATCAGGAAGCGTCTTTCAGTCTCACATTTGCATAATTTCAGCATGACCGCGGCGCTAAAGTTTTTTTTTTTTTTCTGATCAAACCTGTTTCTCTTGACATGGAAATAAATTTTTTACTATTCTCCCATGTGGCTTTGCAACAGGGCTTTTGCAAATTTAAACAGCAAGGTCACGCAAGGTCTCTCTGAGCAGGTTTAGTTTCAGTTAGACGATGACAAGATAATGTGGTGTAACCCTCTTTTTTTTTACTTGCTCCTTGGCACGTTTTCAAGAGTTTTTAATGCCTTTACAAAGCTATTTACATTTTCCCAGGACTTTATATATTTTGTTCAGAGCCACTTTGTCTTCATTTGAGGGCCTATTTCAGTATTTACTCCCTATGTTCCACGCTTGTCCCACATTTATTCACCTGATACCTGCATTTGTTGCTGATATAGGGTGCCGTCCCACACTTGCTGCTCTCTGACGGCCTGGTATGTTGACCCTTGTGCGATCATTGATTCTGTAACAAGAGCTTTAAAAATAGAAGGCCCTCGGGGCAGCTGTTAGTGCAGCCTCAAGACCAGACATGAAGTTTTGGGGGGCCATTACAATGAGCAGAAGAAGGGAACAGGGGCATCTGATAATGGATGCTATGGAAACACATGCTGATAACATCTGCATTAGTAATCCTTAGTGGCTGTGCTTTTCTGCTGCTCTCTAATGTAGCTAAGCTGGTAAGAGTGAGAAATGGCCTCAGTAGAACATGAGTCAGTGAAGGATTTCCTGTAAAACAATTTCAACAATTGCTACTCAACACTTTGATTCAGTGTTTTGTTTGTCCTTCTAGTTACACAGATGCAAATTATGGAATCTGGTAAGACAAATGCAACCGATAGTTTTCAGCTGTATGTGTTTGGTTCTTGACCACATTCCGCAAAGTTTTGGCACATACTGAAAAAAGTTTCTTACAGCAAGCAACACTCCTCGTTTGATTAGATAAGGTATTTAAATTTAAATGTAGACCAACTCCAAGAATGCATTATATTGACCAAAGTGATAGTGAAGACATTTATAATATTATTATACAATTCTTATTTTAAGTAAATGCGTTTATTTTGAACTTTCTAATCATCAGAGAAACCTGGAAAAGGTATCATGTTGTTGTTGTTGTTTTTTTAGTTTGTTTTTAGTTTTTTTTATACAAAAGTATTAAGCAGAACAAGTTGCACAACTGCTATCAATATTGATAATAATAAGAAAGGTGACCAGAACACCAAATCAGCATTTTTAGAGTGATTTCTGAATTGGTGAGCAATGAGCATAGAGGTCTTTTTTTCAAAAACATTGAAAAATCTTACCGACCCCAAATATTTGATAGTGTAAATTAGTTTGTACTTAATCATTTTTTGAAATGTTAGGAATGAGAAATGTTGTGTTAAACTTCTCCACTGGAAGCTACTAGCATGCTCAGTCATTGGATGACACTGTAACAGTGCCAGAATGCAGCTGAGATGGTTACAAGCAGATTAGGATGCCAGGCTTTTTGCTCTGGAAAGTGTTTAGTTCAGTAATCTGGGCTCAGATTTTGGATTGTGGGATGAGAGCTGTTTGTTAATCTAAACTCATTGTCAAGAGCAGTTTTGTATTTCTGCATTCAGAAGAAGAGTCCTGACATCATAATGCATCATTTGTGTGCCCACACACAAATATGAGTTTATAAATTATACCAAGTACAGTAGCGCATTGACGCATTATCACCTGCTTATCACTGGTCCATGGCAATCATAAAAAAATGCTCAAGATAAGCTCTGAGTGCCCCCAAGGTTAAACTTGGACTGGATTGTTTTCAACAACGCATTACTCCTTTCAATTTTCTTCAAGAGCCTTGTTGCAGAACTGTTGATACAGGTTGAAGCCAGACATTGTGTAGAAAACTCTCAAATAATGTCAGCACACTTAAGTCAGAAACCTTTTTCGCATGCTGACTTTTTTTTTTCACCAAGAATGGAACCTCTCCATATAAGGACATGGACTCAGAAAGGGTTTTCTTCCTTTTTCTGACGTCACCGATGGGCCCCTGAAGATTGTTATCACAATTGCTTTCCTGTTTATTCTCTGCTGTTGGGATGCATCCCATTTAAAGGAGTAATGCGGAGTCCATATTTCTAGTGCTCTTGATGCTGATTGGCTAGGATGTTTGTGTATAAGCATGGCTGCTGCGATAACTACTGCTATTTATTTATTTAAGGTCTCTTTAAATGTATTTATTTAAATGCCTCTAGCTTGTACTTATCCTTTTTTCACTTGACCTAGCATTGTGTGTACTGTGAATATTATTTCCTCTTGTGACAAATTGGTTGCAAAGTGATAGTATACAATATTTCAATTGTGTATATACTATTTAAAAGTACTATTACAAAAATCGCATTCTTTTTGAATATATGTATGACCGACAAATATGCATCACATTTGATATAATTAAAATGCATACATCTAGACCTAAGTATTTTTTGTGTTGGTTGTTTTAGAGAAGTGTCTAAATGAGTAAATGTAAACAGACACAATAATGTGATGTTCCTAATTTTAGTTGTTCAACAGTTTATAGGAAGGTCAAAGAGGGTTTTCAGTGAGCTTGCACCATTCAATGATGCTTACTGGTATAATCCTTAGTATTACCAACAATGACTTATCTTTAAAATACTGTTTTTGTTGGATTTGAGGTACATGGTATTCCTAGTACACATATAATGTACGTCTTATCTGTGAAGTCTTGTTTTGTTTTTTGTTTTCTCCCTTTAAAAAAAACCCCCAAAAAACAACTTGTATTCCCTTAAGTTACATTTATGGTTAAAAATGAATGTGAAATGCAGAGAGAGAGAGAGAGAAAATGGTTCCTGTTTCATGATTTATTAATTTATTAACTTGTACAAGGTCGTGTTGTGGATTTTGGTCTGATAAGACCATTTGCTAAAGGGAAAGGAATTTGAACGAACTCTCACTCTGGTCCCGGATTGGCCATTTGAGTTGTTTGCTTATTTGACAAATGTAGGTATGAAACAGCTTGATGTGTAAAACATTCTGTTATGTTGCAAAGACACTGCTCATTCCTCTGGATGAAGAAAGACAATTTGTCTTCTGTTTTCCCTCATGTGACTCCAGCTGACCTCATCAAGTGTTGTTACATGAGCCTAATAAGATGCTAAAGTTTTATCATTAAAATTGTGAAAGGAGTCCACAGACATCTTATAATTACTAGCGTTTACATATCTGGATTTCCATCTGAATATTTTCATGCACAGCATAAGATGTCAAATAAAAAAGGTAGGATAGACAAATAAAATTTCCATAAATTCTTTGGGAAAAGCAAATGTGTCCACCTTCACCAGTCTGTTGAATGAGTTCTGGTCTCTGACTCATACTCTTAATCTCTTCTGGAGGCATCTATACAGTCTTATCAGCTCTTCTGCGTTGTAAACCTAGCTCACCTGCGACTAGTCATTTGAAAATTGAATTCCATTAGAAACCAGAGACCAGTAGATGAGACACTCTTTCACTATCATGCTACTTCCTTTTTATTCCTACATTTCAACAGGCTAGAGTTTCTCTCACAGGTTTGCGCTTACTCTTGAGTCTTGAGTAACTCATGTTGTCAGTGAAGCAAGTGTTGGTCAAGTGCTCTAGGTCTTCTTTTTCTGTGAAGAACTGCTTTGGTGTGCAGTCATCTGAGATGGGCACTCTGGCATATATCAAAACATCACCCTGCCTACCTCAGGTTTCTTAGGGTTTAAGAATGAAATGTGGCAATGTGGCAATATGATTTGCCTGAATAATGATGCAAACGTCATTGGTTGAGACAAAACAAGACATGTCGAACTGCTCTAAAAAAATACTAATGAGGACATAGAGGACAAAAATGTCCTCGTCAAAAACTGTAATAAAAATGTGAAGCTTGGGAGAACAGACTTAAGTTTGCTATCATTTTATAGAAGACCCTTGGCAGATTATTGCTGAAGTAGAAAAAAAATGAATAAGTTAATCCAACACTATCTCACGACCAATTCGTACGAATTCGACGCATGATTAAAAAGTGGCTAATTCGTACGACCTCACTCGTACTAATTCGTACGATTTGTCTAAACCCACGTGATGGTTAGGTTTAGGGGCGGGGTAAGGGGTAGGTCATTCGTACGAATTCATACGAATTGGCCAATTCGTAAAATATGTACGATTTAGCAAAATCGTATTAATTCGTACGAGTGAGGTCATATGAATTGTTACGAATTAGCCACTTTTTAATCATTCGTCGAATTCGTACGACTTGGTCGTGAGATCGGATTGGTTAATCCAAAATAAAGTTAGAACGTTTTAAGGTTATGAAAATTATTTATAAACATTATTTTATATCAAATACATATTTTGTAAAACAAGTTAAACTCAAAAACGGCTAGAAAATCAAAGCCATTAATATAAATAAGTTGTGTTTAACTTTTGAGGTTGATATCTCAAAAAATGAGCTTTCAGTAAGATTTTGTTTGGGCACAGTAACAGATTATATAGGCAATTGAATGCCCCATTGGATTCCTCAGTGGATGTCATGCAGCAAAACTTCACTGTTGCACAAAATCTCTCAATATTACAAACACACACACGCATATAAAAAAATATATATATATAATATAAAAATATAATATTTTATAACACTCATACCAACCATACTCTGGCATTCATACCGACACACCCACACAAATATCGTTGCATAATTTATCCAATTATTATCCATATTTATCCATAATTTATCCAATTTATCCATAATTTATCCAAATATGCCGAAGCAGAAAACAGGAATAAAGCGAGAATTTGCTTTATAGACCAAAATTCCTTCATTTACTCACTTGCATGTCATTCCAAACCTGTCTGAATTTCGTCTGCAAAAAGCAGTACATAATATTTTAATGAATGTTTCAACAGTTTTGTCCATATAATGAAAGTCATTTGGTGTCCAACAACGCGACATTTTTAAAATGATCTTCTTACGCATTTTCACAGTAGACTGAAAGTCATACAAGCCAAAACAACAAAAAAAAGGGTGAGTAAAAGATGACAGCATTTTCAAGTCAAGTCAATTTTATTTGTAAAGCGTCAAAGCAAAATCATGATATTAATGTTTATAATATCTTAACATGGTAGCATTTAGCAAGTTAGTGTGGGGCGATATTTAGAATTATCCCTTAAACATAGAAAATGAACTCTTCCGTTGTCTGAGGTTTATTTTACAAATGATGTATTACCAATAAGTAATGGTCACTTAATCTTATCATCTCCTTTCCTACTTTTTCCCCCCTCCCTTTTTTGCCATAATTTTCTCCATGCTCAGAATGACCCAAATTCATGTACCTAAACTCTTATAGCCCTACATGGTCAGTTTCTTTTTGATCAAGCTCACTTTTGATATTAAAACCTGCCACAGAGCCTATAGGGACTGCTAAAATATGGACCCACCACACACAGATCCGACATTGTATGGTTTATGTTTGACATGGCAGACTGGCACAATTTATGTAGGTGTTTGTTAATATGGGCAGACCAGAAATGTGGCAGACGTCTCCAGTGATCTCATATGTTCCAGTCTCTGGCTCTTTCATTAGTATTGGAGTGAGAATGACTGTTTATGTCTCATTCTGAAGACAGTTAATCCAGTTTACACATATGGCAAAATGATTCACATTTTGAATATTGAGCTTTCCACATTAAAATGAATGAAACCAGCCAGAGGCTCTTTTGGTTTATATAAGTCATAGTTTTGGAGTTTCTAATGGCAAATCTTTTACACTATAGTAAGTTTTGCTTCCAGAGTACTGTCCAAAAACACAGTGAAGGAGCAGTTGTGGAGTTCCAGTCATTTGTGTCGCATATCTTCTGTTTGTTCCCTTCATTTTCCATTACAGCTAGTCTATTAGCAGTCCAACTGATTAGCATGTACCCGCTCAGCCTGGCATGCTGGTACAAGAGGCCGTGGGAGAGAGAGAGATCTGGTGAACTTGGCATCTCCTTCTGTGGTATTTATGTCAGTAGATAAGTGCTCTGGACTCTGGCATTCATTGAACTCTGAGAGACTTGTTCTACATGGCTACATTAAAAGACACCAAATAAAGGGTTTTAGTAAAGCTGTCCACAATCATCTGAGAAAAGTTTGTTAGTATCTTACAAAATTCCAAAAATGCTCTTATTCTTCAACTGTTTATTGAACCCTAAGATGTTCCATGGGTACTCATATTTGAAAAAAAAATAAATAAATAAATACTAATGTCATTAAGAACGGTAGTTTTGTACTAAAAACTGTAAAAAATGTATAATGCATGTAGAGTATTAATGGTCATCATGGAATACCTGGGAATGTATGATAATTGTACACTCTAAACAAAAATGGTACTAAATAGCTCTAAAAGTGGTTCATTGGCTTGTAATCATGGGGAGACCACTTGAAGTGCCATATAGCACTTATTTTTGTCAAATGGTGCTATGTAGAACCATAAGAAGTGCCATAGAGCACCTTAACCACCCCAGAGAACCACTGGTGCATCAAACATTGATGCAGGCCTGACATCAACTTGATGAACAATTAAACGATGTGTTTTATTCAAAAAAGGTCTCTACCAGGAATCTGTGGAACTACCTCTACATTCCCGTTGAGAACAGCCACGTCACAGAACGTTCATGAAATTGGAGCATTTTGGGTTTATTGATAGAGCCTGCTCCATTTGGGTCATTAAAAATAACTGTAGAGGAGAGAGTGAGAGGAGAGAGGTGTGTGAAATAGGCCACTTTGTTTTTCTCTTCTGTGATAAGAGTGTGTGAATTGTCATCATGGGGGAAAATGCGGATGACCCAGGCTATCATATGCTCACCGTGACAGATATAATGGTCTACTTTGATAACTGCAAGAAGGTAGGCCTTAATATGAATATAGGTAATCAAAAAAAAGTTATTTTAGTTCAGAGAGGAAGAATGGTGCATGCTTTCTTTAAGGTGGCTTCTTCTATCCTGCTCCTTTTAGGTGCGTATGTTCAATTTTATGCAGAGAGTGAATAGATTTTGTTTAGTAAAATGGATTATTATTTGCTGTTGATGCAACATAGCACATGACCTCCACATCAGGACCGAGCTGCAGTAATGTGTGTACGATCAGCAGTTAGTTCTGTTAATACTGCAGGAAGGGTGTGATCAGGCTCGATTGTGAATGACTCAGCCCTCTAACTTCCTGCTATGGTCAAAAAAAGGCATAGTTTTGGTTACCCTGTTAGTCCCACAGTCACAGAGTGCATTTATTCCTGCATGTTTTCAGAAGACTCAAATTACTCTTGATGTTTAGTCTGGTTTTTCAAGTGAAATGTTATTCAACATTTTTAGCAGAGTCAAATCCATGTTGGGTGGTAATGCTGTTATTTTAAATCATATGAATAGGTGTGTTGACTGAGAACCTGTTATAAACATGTTTAGGCAGCTGCTTAATTGCTGGGGTTTGCTTTGGTAACTTCTCTCTAGCAGTTTATCTACATAATTATCTGCCTTCATTACAACCGTACTGACTAACATAACACATTTCCTGTTTACAAAGTAGTGATTTTAGATATAAAAGCAAGGTGTTTGTAAAATTTAGGACATTTAATTCTGATGTTGCTGCAAAGCACTATCATTTAATGAAGTGAAATGGTTTTGTAAAGTATTATTAAGGATGTGAAAGGTTACAATATCAGTTTGTTTGTCCTTAAAAACAAAATTAGAGCTATCATTTTCTGTTAGAACTACTAGTACTAGAACGGTCGAAACTGTGGAAACATTTTTTTTTTTTGGATACATTTTTTTTTTCATCTTTGTTGGCAAAGGGACGCAGGACCTTTGTGGTGAGAAACAGCTGCTTCCTTGGAAAGTTGCTCGACTCCGTTCAGGACGGAAGGCCTCAGTCTGAGATATTAAGATTATGTTCTGACATCTACTCTGGAACACGTCATTGTGCATTTCTCCATAGGCAAACAAACACAGGAAATCATTTTAAAGCTTTGCATGCATCCCTTCGAGTAGTAATTTCACTATTTGAACCCCTATTCTTTAAATCATACATATTTTGCTGCTTTTTTCAGGAATGTGTTGTGAAACTGGTGCAAAACTGGGAATGTTACAGTCACGCCTCTGGTGTAAAGACTATTTGTAGCATGGGATTGTGTGGAAGAGTAGGTGGAGTTAATGTAGAGACATCTCTATGTGAGGGAGTCTGTGATGTAATACTGTTGAGGTTTCTTATTTTCTTTCTGGTTGTTGCACATTTTGTGGCGTCATTTACAGGAAGGAAGTGTGCATGTTCTCTCTCTCTCCCCCTCATGCCTGAAAGGGAGTCTTTTCCTTAAAAGGACTTTCAAAGTGATTGACTAAAGTCACAAATGCACGCATGCGTACTCATGTAAACAAACACATTCATAGCATGTGCCATCTGAGGAGGATACAGTTACAGTACATGAAACACTATGACAGTGAGGTACACAAACATATTCATGTAATCACATATGACATTATATTTCCTGTGATCCTCCTGGTATTTTTATTTTTTTTTAAGTTTAGTAGTGCAATGCTTTTATGTGTTTGTTTTGTGTTTTTTGCATTGACCACATTGCTCATGGTCGTGGTTTAATGAATTTACCCCTCTCTCTTTTTCTTTTCCCCCACCCGCCCCCTGCAGGCTGAAGCCCGTTTGGCAGCTAAGAGAGCAGCCCGCGCAGAAGCTCGTGAGATCAGAATGAGAGAACTGGAGAGACAACAGAAAGAGGTGAAGAAACACAGTCACTGCGAGCTTAATCTCGGCTTAAAATTTAGCCTTAGCTTTGCTAAATGTTTTCATTTGTCATGTTACAATCTATCCATCTTATTGTCTATGTATGTCATTCATCTATCTGTATATTATTTAGCCGGTTTAGGTGGCTAGCCAGCTATGTTTCAGTTTAGTTTGTGCCAACCCTGGGTTTTACGTACCATGAAAGTGGTTTGGCTTTTAGCAGTATTCAGTTGCAAACCGAACTTGGACCAATTAGCTGTGAGCAAAGTGACACAAGTATGACGCAATAAAGTCACTCCACAGCAAATGATTTTAAAAGACAAAATAATGGCTTTTAGTAAATAAATTTATATGATTTAGAAATGATTTCTGTAATTATTCTACCCTAAAACGATCCCACATGTAAAATTTCAGTTCATCAATTATCATTATGCGGATTTTAAATGAATTGTTCATTTAAAATCCGCATAATAATAATTGATGAACTGAAATTGTACATGTGGGATCGTATCGGATCGCGATATTAAGGTACACTTTAGAATCAACAAATGAAGCTATAAAATGACTACATGTGAGCTTAAATGTTCAAATCTCTCTATACCTTTATCAACTGTGTAAACTAACTTCACAACTTTTACTTGCACTGATATACAGTAGTGAGACTTTCTTTTAGTCGTCCTCTTTCACAGACAGCTATTTTCTTCTTGCTGTGTAAATTTGTTTAAATTCTTAATATTTTAATACTTTTATTTAATAAGTGAATTGCGCTACTTCTCTCGCGACAAATTAATTTCAGTGAGTTTTGATTGAGTTTCACTCTTTCTCATCATGTGATTGGCTGTTCGCTACCGATGTCACACCTAAACTCCTAAACTCAGGATCAAAGCCTGAGTTGACAGAGAAAGTTGATGATCTGCAACATGGTACCAACAAATCCTAGTTGGTTTGGTTTTGTCAACTCAACTAATTCTTCAACCCTGAGTTTGTTCAACTATCATGGTACAGGCCCCTGATCTCAGTATAAATCAAAATATTTAGAAATATATAAAAAAAAGGGGTATATTCTAGCATGACAGTGCTGTTCCAGCACGTAGATTTGTTTTAGATGCCCACCAGCAAATCCCATCCCTATGGTCTTACCTGCTTAACTCCTTCCTGAGCTGTGCATATGTCCCCTTTGACTGGTGTAATAATCATCACACTTACAAACAGTTTAAGAAACCGAAAGCACCTCAAAAACAAATCTGCATTACACAATGTTGAAGCACAGGAGGAGACCTTTCCAACAGCGTTCAAGAGTGTGTTGAGCTGTAGGCCTTTACAATTTCAATGTTTTTTTTTTTTTTTTTTCATTTATTGAACTACCAGCAGAAAACGCCGCCTTTATTCTCAAAATGAAATCTTTCTCATGGTCTTGTTGACTTGCTTCTGTACAACGCTGTCAGCTGAATTTGTTTAATCTTCATCATGATTGTGGGCTCTGTGCTTTGAAGGACGTGTTTTGGCTGGGTTAACAGGGATAAGGGTCAGTTAATCACCCCTTGGGTCAGGACCTCCTAAGAGGCCATTTGAACTGCTACATTGGAACTTCAGCCTCAGTTAATGCTCAGAAATATCAGTTATATCATGAGCAGTTTGGTGTTAGATTGCTTTATTTCCCAGTGTTGCTTCAGACCGCATTTACTTTTTGCATGGAAAAAAAAAGAAGACATTTTTCAAAATATATTTTTGACAAATAAATGATGACCGAATTTACATTTTTGGGTAAACTATCCC
This sequence comes from Pimephales promelas, assembly GCF_988280905.1. Taxonomy (NCBI): domain Eukaryota; kingdom Metazoa; phylum Chordata; class Actinopteri; order Cypriniformes; family Leuciscidae; genus Pimephales; species Pimephales promelas. The sequence continues at coordinate 24,545,995 of NC_142775.1, read as the reverse complement.
AGCTGAAAATGAACTATAACATGTAATTGATGAATTAGGTTGTCTGAGGAATTTGTTCAGATAGCATTAACATTCATGAAAAAGCCTCGTCTGTCTTTATACTTATTTTGGTCTAGCACCCTGCAGCTTAGCTGCAGGTTTTGTATTTGACCCCAGTTACATTACAGTTACGGTAGTCTTTACAATCATACTTTATAGATGTTTTTGAGTTACTTATTTCATTTGTCAGGCTTTTTTAACTGTAATAGTTCATTGTCTGAACATTCCTCATTGTAAAGGGAGCTGGATTTTAAGAAAGGTTTGGTTCCAATAGACGTATGGTTGATTCTGTGTAATTAGTAATTTAATGCACTATGACTGCTCATGCTGGTTTGTTTCAGCCAACTCCACACACTGGTATGTATGGTATGGGTTAAGTAGCACACATACAAACAAATTGTAGATATTTAGAGACATTTGATTAGGTGCTTGCATATGATTGAGCTGTTGCTTAGGGTCCGTCAGAGGTGAATAGAAAACCATAAACTCACACTGTGAGCTCAGACGCAACAAACTTATGTAATGAAGATAAACACAGCCTTCACACAGACCTGGGTCACACTTGAAAGATTAGCTAGTTTTCAGAGTTAAGCCCGGTCTGATCAGGAGGTGTGTGAGAATGTTAAGGGTGTGCGCTTTGTGGCTTTAAAACTCCAGCCAAGTATTAAAGTAGATTATGAGCTTTCAGCCGTACCTGCAGCAGGATAACAGGCTCAGGTCCCATTCACTATCTGGGATGTGATCATTATGGTAATCAGGAACACAATGACTCAAGATTGAACATGCTGTGAAGAGTTCAATCAGGACTTTGTGAGGATGAACTTGTAGCGAAAACTGGCTGTGGGGTTTGGATTATATGACAGACTATATCTTTGAGATCATATAAAGTCTCTGTCTTCCTCAGTCTTGAGGTAGACGGGGACGCTGTGATTCTAGTAGGACGGCTTGCAAGCGACTAGTGCGTAGAGGGGTTAGGGAAGTGATCGATGGGCGACCCCAGACCCCTGTGCTGAGGAAGGTGAGCTTGAGTTTACTAGATGAGCATTTGGAAAGATGAGAAATGTTTTATTTGTGCCTAATGGGGTACACTGTCATCTTACACATTCTCTTGTCATAGCCGGACAGTTTCATAGTTTCTTTGTTTTGTGAGAGTGCAGAGTTTTGCAGAAACAAATGAGCACTGATGTTGTGGTAGTCTCTAATTAAAGATTACTCCAAAGAAAAGATTTTGTTACAGGAATGTTGTGTTAACAAACACTGGTGCAAATCTATGATGGGAAACCAGTTGGGTGAGATGCTGAAGGTTTTTCAGTAAGTGAAAATGAAAGTGTATAGTAAAAAGAAGTTCAGAAGAATATTAGACAATAAGATAATCCGATTAAAATTATTGATTATATTATTAAATTTCTTATCACACACTATTACAAAGAATATTTTGTTCTATAAAGAAATTAATGGAAAAAATAGCATAGGATTAAAAAAAAAACTACTTAACAATGCTTTTTTAATTATTATTATTTTTAACATTCTCTTTATTACATTTTCTACATTGGCACAAATAAAAAGAAAACAAAAAACTCCAACAGTTCACTTTGCAAATACAATGTGCAGTTATAATCTCAAATATGTAAACAATTTATATTTGAACACAAGTAATGATATAGGGGAATATACGTATGTATATATAATAAAAAGGGTGAGGGGAGTAGTAGTAGTAATCGGGTCAAGATTCAATTATTGCTGTCTTATTAAAATAATTAATAAAGGGTTTCCATACTGTATGAAAGTTATCAGTCTTATTTCAAGACACACCACTGCTTTACTAGTGCTGTTCATTGGTTTGGTCATAGTGGACTGAATGAAACCTTAAACATCAGTGGAAAGAATTCTGTTACCCCATAGACCTAATCACACGACCATCTCTTTAGATATCTGAACAGTTGCAAGGGATAATTCCGATGCGTTTATTAACTTGCAGTTTGATTCTTAAAATTCCTGACTGATAATCTCATCCTTGATGCCTTTGAATTTTGCTGCTTGTTGATCCACATGACCTTCATGCATTTGACTCAAGTATGTAAACTGGTGTTTTCACTTTCACCTGTTGGGCCAAGTAATCTGACACCTGCCTGATGGATCGCTAAAAACTGAACAGCTTTCCCTTTCCATTCCATTATCTTTATGTACACGTTCTTCCACTTGGTTTGCTCTCTGTCATGTCAAATAATCAATGCCTCTCTTTTCCCCTTTCTTTCCCAATCTGGCTTCTTTCTTTCCTTTGCTCATCTGATCCTCTTTTGCTGGCCTCATGTGATGTAGATTTATCAGGTGCAGAAGGTAGGACATCTAATGCTGTAGATCTACTCTAATATTTGAATTCCTTTCCTTCTGTTCTTGCTTATTTAGTCATATTTTGTGAAGTCTGTGTAATTGCGTTCAGGTCATTCTTGTTAGCTGAAGTTTTTTTTTCTTTCCTGGTTTCTTTTGGATTTCTCATTTTAGAAATACTATGGACTGGATAACCTGGACAACAAATGGGGGGACATTGAGCAGTGGATGGTACATTCACTGTTGGGATTTTTTGCATGTTTCAGACCTTTTTAAATGTATTTGCATGATATATTATCCATTGTGATACAGGATGCGTTCATGTTTTATCTGTTAATAATTAAGAGAGTCAGCACAGGGTTATTTGTCTCATAACACTAGGTCAATAACTCTACAAGGCTGATTTGCACTTTCAACAAAGAAAATCATCCTTTATCTGTGTTTAATGGCACAGATACTTTTATGTACACTACTGTTTGTTGTGAAAGTAGTCTTTTATGCTTACCAAGTAAGAAAATACAGTAAAAATAGTAAAACTATGTATAGTATTTTAAAATATTGTTTATTCCTTTGATGGCACAGCTGAATTTTTAGCATCATTACCCCAGTCTTCAGTGTCACATGACATGAGCCTTCTAATATGTCTATGATCCTTCTAAATCATTCTAATATGCTGATTAGATGCTAAAAAAACGTTTTTTTTGTCCAGATAATTATTATACATGTAAAAAACAGCTGTGTGGCTGTTTTTTACATGTTTTTACATTTTTGTGGAGACAATACTTTTTTTCAGAATTCTTTGACAAAAAAAAAGATCAAAAGAACAACATCTATTTAAAAAAAATCTTCTGTAATGTTATAAATGTCTTTACTTTATTTTTGTATCAACTATCAACTTAATACATCCCTGATGATTGATTAAAAGTATGAATTACTTAAATTAATTACTAAAAAATATTTTTTGCCCCAAACTTTTGAATGCCAATGTGAGTGTATGGTTTTCACACTATTTTACAAAAAAACAATAACAACTGTGTACAATTAATAGTGTGGGTTGTGTTTTGAGTCTGTTCTAATGCACAACATGGGTCTAAAAAGACCCGTATTCATTTCCTCATTCAGTGTTATTTCATGCATGGCTTGGCATTTTTGTTTCACCTTTTGAAATCACTTTATTTGAGCATTTAATATTTTATGATCTAACAATTTCATGATTTATTAATATTCAAAATATCTTGTTCTTTCAAATATTCAGCAAAGAAACATAAATATGGATCTTTTTAGACCCATATTGCACATTAGAAGGGTAGTGACACAAAAAAATTTGATTCAAAAAGTAAGAAAGGAAAAATTTAAATATGGATTTGTAATGATCTAAAACAAGTTAATTGAGGAATACCTGGAATACTGAATGATGAAATTAATTTCTTGCAAAGATATATTATACCCATGTTGTGCATCAAAGAGTTAAAAGAGACTTCTCTTGCATCAATTATTACTGATTTGCATGTTTCCATTGCTCACCTTGCTTGCTGAGTGCTTTGTGTCTGTCTCTTCTGCCATCTTGAATCTCTTCTCTTCTCTTCTCTTCTCTTCTCTTCTCTTCTCTTCTCTTCTCTTCTCTTCTCTTCTCTTCTCTTCTCTTCTCTTCTCTTCTCTTCTCTTCTCTTCTCTTCTCTTCTCAGGAGGATAGTGAGCGATATACACGTGTCTCACGGAGACATGCTTCGGTTTGTATTAATGTCTTTTCACTGTCTGTCCTCCTTAAACTTACTTCCATGCACACTTCTCAAGCAAAACATTTCTTTAAACACTTGGGGCTCACTACTTATATGCTGTATATGTGCTCAGTGGTGATTTCCATGTCTTTTAACATGGGCTCCATCTCATTTTACCTCTTTTTTTTTATCTAAGGTGTCGGATGATGAAGAACGGATGTCAGTGGGGAGCAAGAGCAACATACGGGTCAGTATTAGTGTAATTGTATTGTTCCTTTCAGTTCTTCTGTACTGTGGGTCAGAGTGTATGGGGGAGGTACATGTGAGTGTGTTGTCTAAAGGTTATAAAACAGTCCAATTTTTTTTCACATGCTGATGATGGTTTTGTTTGTCTGGGCAGTTGGATTTGGATGCGGCGGGTGCTTATGTCGGGGTAAGAATCACAGGCTGGGAAATGTTTCTTCAGGCACCAGTTTTTACAGTCATTACTTTTGGGTTCCTGTGAAAGTAAGATGAGCACTAACTGAGATCACAAGACATTTTGTTTTTGCACTGTGGTGTGATTCAACTATATAGCCAACAATACCTGATGCAACATTTGGGATGTTTTGAAGCGTTTCACCAACATTACAAATAGGGTGTGATTTGTACTCTGGGTTTTAACAAATATGTCTTTAAGTGTCTGAAAACTTCACCTGCATGTCACAATGGACAACTGTGAAGTTTCTGCCGTTTTAATCCTACTTCCATTTCCCACCATCTCGTCCAGCTTCCCCAGGCCACCTCCTCTTACTCGCATAAGAAGTCCAAGAAAAAGAAAAAACATTCTTCTAAAACCGTACGTTCACAGCAATTATGCAAATCGCATTTGTGTTCTATAAAGAGAGAATGTTATATCGATCGTGACATATTGTCTTTCCACAGAGCAATGGCTATGATGATGATCTCAGCACATTGTCTAGTCGGGTTAGTGACCCAAATAACTGTGCAATGATAGTGTTTGAGGATTAACAGCGTGTTGATTCGCCTATAATGTAGTCTAGGAGACTGTTCTGTTCACACATTCGCAGTGATCATGATGCAGCAGTGTGACTAACTGGGGTGTGATGTGCTACACATTGGTGTGATGGTTGTAAACTGAATTCTGTGTATTTGTGCACAGAGCTCCAAACTCAGTGATGAGAGCAAAAGGTCTCGCTCCTCTAGACTTGATCTGCAGTCGGTGGGTCTCTCAATCCTGCATTTCTTTAACCTCCTGATTCTCTGGCCTGATTTCCTTGTCCCTTTTTTATGTTATTAACATGAAAATGTCTAACAAGAGTGGATGATTGCAACTGTGTTTGAGAAGGAATGTGTTTGTTTGGCATTGGCCGATCATTGTTAATGACTTTTATTTTATTTATTAATGATTACTAGCTTGGCCCATGTGGGAGAGCAGCTAAAACAAACTAGAGATCTTATAGGCATTAGATTTTCTGCTAGGGTAACTTGAAAAATACTAGGTTTAACATGACTAATTACTAGAGGTGTGGTTCTAATGGTTTTATGCATGTGAATTGTACTAAAATTAAAAGGCTTTTCATATTTTTTTTTTTTTAAATCTAGGGTTTAAGGGTTAGTTCACCCAAAAATTACAATTCTGTCATTTAATTACTCACCCTAATGTCGCTTCTGGTTTCTACGTCAGAACGTAGGCTCTCTATTGGCTAGCTTCTGGGTCATCACACACGACCAGCGTCGGCCAATTGAGCCTACGTTCTGACGTAGAACCCAGAAGTGTTGTATTGTTTACACTACGTCAACAGCGTAGGTAGGAGAATGACATGGAGGAGAAGAGATTGTTGAATAAAGTCATTATTTTAGGGTTTTTTGTGCACAAAAAGTATTCCTTCATAACATTAAGGTTGATGAATGGTGTTACGGCTTTGGAACGACATGAGGGTGAATAATGAATGACAGAATTTTCATTTCTAACTACCCCTTTAAAGCCACTTTGGTAAGCAACGATTCACACTTATTGTAAAAAGAGGTTTAGCAGCAAGCTGCTTCAGAGTAGAATGCTAAATTACTAAATTAAATGTGTGAGCAGTGTGAAATCTCAACCCAGGGATTGAATAAACAGTGCAAAGCTGAAATAAGGTAATTTGTTTAAAATATCCTGGGTCAATGTTTTCAAATGTGAAAAGCCGACGTAGTACAATTTCTGACTTTAACTAGCATGATTCTTCATCAGTCCATCGTTCATTTCATCTACATTATTTCCCATTATTTTAGAGTGCCTACTATTCATCTGAGTTGTACAACCGCAGTAGTAGTTATTCCTCTAAACATCAAGTCCCTTCCTACAGTGGCTACCAGGTCTGTTATCTTCATCCTCTCCTTCCATCTCACTTAATCTCTGTCCAGTGTTCCCCAATTCCACTCTTTTCTTGTACTTTAGCATTTAGAGCTTTCTTTTTCTTCAACTATTTCCTTTTCTTCAAAGTTTTTGGTTTTGATCCGACATGTTCATCTCTCCTGTCTGTTTAGCTCCCTTTGCTGCACAGCAGGAAGCACAGGGTTTGTGCTGCTCCTCATATTGTACCCTCTGCCCCACAGCACTTCCTGTACAATAATTATGTGCAGCTCTGTCTCTGTACACACATTTTACATGCTTTCACTTTCTCATCCACAGCAGGTCATGTAGGGTTATTAGATCTTAAACCCACACAGACCACAAACACCTGAGGACTGAGCTAATTGTTTGTGCTTTGGCTTTGACATAGCATCCTTAAAGATGAAGTGTGTGATTATATATATTTTTTCAACCAGGCTTCCTAAATACTAATTGAATATTTATGTACTATTGCATATTCAGTGCCTACAATGCTTATTTCCTGGTAAAAAAAAAAAATATATATATATATATATATATTTAATTTGAATCAAATCAGATTTGAATCAATCAGAAGTTGACATTTTAAAGGCGCCACCTCGACTCGTTACAGTTGGAAGGGAATTAATTATATGAATGGCTTACTTATAGTGGTCTCTGTTAATGGGATGAACAAGCACTTTTTTAATATATTGAAAAAATACACACTTCAGCTTTAATAGTTTTTCCCCCCCTCACCAGCCTGGCCGAAATCAATTGAAATTAAATCATCTGAATGTGATGAAAGACAGCTGTACTGATGCATTTTGCATAAAAGGAGAACTGGGACTAGAGAGTTTGTATGCTTACTTGCACAGAGCAGTTATGGGTCAGACCTTGAGGTGTGAGATAAATGTTGTTTCTTGTCTGTGTTTCTATATCTGTCTATTATCAGGGCTCTATATATGAGGACAGTCTCTACAGTGGCTCTCGGCGCTCCAGTGCTCGTGCTGTAAGAATAATTGAGCTAATGTGAATGAAATGTTACTCTTTTAATCTGTGGATTCAGTTCCCTAACCGAAGTGTGAGTTTTTTTTTTTTGTAATAATTTTGCATAGTTGGCTCATTTATTATTTCACTCCCATGAAGCACTGTGACATAATCGAGTCAATCTCACTACACTCTCAAAATACTTTAATGTTTGTAATGTTTGTAATACAAATTGTTTCTCTATTATTTTTAATTTGAGTATGCAGTTTGTAATGCTTCATGGGATTGTTATAATAGTTCTTACTTAAACCCGCTGAAAATGGGGGTGGGCGCTAATGCACTCTATACTCAAAATACTAACTGTGTTCATTTTATCACACCGTGGAGAGTACGGAGAGTTAGTTGGAGAGACAGAGTTGTGTGTGTGTGTGTGTGTGTGTGTGTGTGTGTGTGTGTGAGTGTAATTTAGAGGCAAAAACAGGCTGTTTGTGTACAGCATCATTAAGAAGTCAAAACAAGGCTTTGATAAGACTTTGAATGTGTTTTGGGAATGCTGTAAAGCTGAGAGTGCTTTATTCTAATAATAATAATAAAAAAATATTTTAAGGGAAAGTGTATTTCAGGTGATGTTTTTTATGTTTCTTTTTTCATTTCATTATTTAATTTAATTAATTTGCTGTTTAGTTTTAGATGGAGTATAGCTTGTCACACTTCAGGTTATAAGTCAAATCGGTATTTCATATCAACTACCCATCTAGCACATTCAGAGGATCCACAAGACAATAACAGGCATGTGTCTTCTCAAAGTAGTTTGTCTACTAGCTTGCTTTTCTAAGTTTTGTTAGATTTGTCCCTTTTTTTCTTTTTTTTTTTTGTTTTGTTTTGAGAAGCTTGTAGATGTTTGGTGACTGCAAGAGGCAGTATATATATATATATATATATATATATACATCTCTTTTCTCTCTCACTCTGATTCTTCACATACTCAGTGCAAGTGTGTGTGTTTCTCTAGTCCTCTGAATACAGTGGTTTCCTGAACTCCAGCTCTAGGACTTCGTCCAGGGCAAATTCTGCGTGTGGCAGCCCTGTGGTGAGCAACCCAGTGTCACTGATTCCCAAGATAATCATGGACAAACAATTTTTTTTTTCCACAGTGACAGCTACTTTTACGTGGCTTTTGCTTTTTTATGTCTCTTAAATCTGGTGTCTGTGTGTGTCATTGATTGTAGAAGTTTCTACTCAAGTCATGAATGTGCTTTTTGTCTTTCCAATAAAAAAGGGATACTCCACCCAAAATGAAAACTCTGTCATCATTTACTCACCCTCAAGTTGTTGCAAACCTGTATGAGTTTCTTTCTTCTGCTGAACACAAAGGAAGATATTTTGAAGAACGATTGGAACTTTGGCACCATTGATTTCCATAGTATTTTTTTTTTTTTCTACTATGGAAGTCAATGGTGCCAAACAACTGTTTGGTGCCAATCATTCTTCAAAATATCTTCCTTTGTGTTCAGCAGAAGAAAGAAACTCATACAAGTTTGCAACAACTTGAGGGTGAGTAAATGATGACAGAATTTTCATATTTGGGTGGAGTATCCCTTTAAAATGACAACTTAACATTTGATGTTTACATATTGAGTAGTAGTGCATTACTTTAACAGTGTAAGAAAGGACTCCAGAGGTGAGGTGTGTTTGTGTGCATGCAGAGAACCGACTGTTAAACTTGAGACTTAAATAGTTGAAATACCTCTCGCATTGATGTTCATTGCTGCTATCTGGTGGTTTCCAGGAGGACTGCAGCAGCTCAGTGGCTAGTTTTATGCGCAGCACAGCTAGTATCGGTGGCCTCTCTAAAGACCTTGACCACGTTGTCATTCCTGACCTGTCGAATGTTAATGGGAGGCTGCCTATGGTACGAGAGTGGAATCTTGGGATTTGTGTGATCCGTGGTGATTGCCCTGGTTTAATACATGTGTGTATTTATGCATAAAAGCAGTGGCATGTTGGATTGAGATGATGGTCTGCATGTGAGATGGTCTGTGGTCATTCCAGCAAACTGAACTGTCTTGAGTGACATGATGTTTGATGGAACTTTCCAGTCGTTATTATTTTACTTCAAGTTTATTGTGAAAAGATATTTGAAACACCTTGAGAATTACTAAAGAACTGCTTGCTGGTTGCATTTTGATTTATCAGTCTTATTAATCAAATATTGAGTTTTGAATCTTCTTGAACTAATAAATAGAAAAATGTCTTTTTTGCTAACTTTTTTGTGTCGACAGCATGTCTTCAGTGGACAACATGAATCACAATTAATGAATAAGAGTCTCGTAAAGGCAACTTGACTTGCAAGACTACAAAACCTATTGACGTTGAATCATTTTGTTTATTTACAGGCTGATGACAGGTCAGAGCGAGACTACTTAGAAAAGGTTTGTGATTTTGTTTAATTTGTGTAGACCATTCACCAATTAGGCAAATTGTCATGGTGAGCTTTATAAACAATCGAAATGACTTATGACCTGCTGTATTTTTAGGGCTCTTCACGAGCATCAACTATATCTGGCGCCACTCTTACCTCTCTGGGTGGGACATCCTCACGGAGAGGAAGTGGAGATACATCCATCTCTGCTGACACAGAAGCATCTATACGGGAAATCAAGGTGTCCTAATCTTTTTGTCTAGTGCCAGTTTAAATTTAGGCAGCAGTTTAAACACATGATATCATCCAATAACCACATACCTACAGTAAATGCAATATTTATGTATTCATTAAACGTCCTTATATTCCAAGTCTTTCTAGTTAAGCTTTTAGTTTTGTTTGATATTTTGCATTTTATTACAAACATACTTGTTCAGCATGAGAATCTGATTTAAGATAACACGTCATTGCTCATTTCATCACAGTAGGCCTACACTGTAATTTTCTTTCTCTGTGTTGCTAAGTCCTATTCCTAGAGATCTGCCTTCTTAGTCTCTAATTAAACTCACCTGAACCAGATAAGAGTCAAAATCTGCTAAAGGGCAATTCAATGTAGCAAATCATGTACAAATTGGAATCTTTTATTGGAAAATTACAAACATTGATAATTTCCTTAATCTTTTAAACAACCGTTATAAAAAAAAAAAATCACGTCAAGTTTATATTATACACTATACCAGGACTCAAGATCACTCATTTTTACAGTTAATCTAATGCCAATATTCTGGAAAAAAAAATATCAGTCAAGAATAGAAAATAATCATTAAATTCTTAGTTCTTACATTTAAAAAAAAATGTCTGTCAAAACCAACACGTTGAAAGATGTTCACTTACCAGGTGAACGTTTTCAGTCTGCATTTAATGCAGTGTGAAGCATTTCACTCCATTCCCTGATCATTTCGATTCAATTTCACTGAGTGAAAAATAATTTAATACTCATGTGCGTTATGTATAATGCATGTTACCGTCTCTGAGAGACAGGATGTTGAAGCTGCTCAAGCCGCATCAGTGATGACACATTGAAAACATAAGGTAGTGTGGGTTTTCAAGGAAATGTATGTATTCGCTGAACCTCTGCTTCTCGTAAATACTGCCGTACATTTTGCACGTTATTTTCTGACAGACATCTATGTCGTGATATTCAAATGATGTGGATTTAAAAAAAAAAAAAGATGGGATAGTCAGGTAATATTTTATTTCTTAGCGAGCAAGTATTCAGTGAAGTGATTGATGCCCATTAGTGTTACGGTGTGTCAATGTTTTTGGTTCTAATATTCCAATCGACAGCCAACCTAAGTTAGTGACGGGTGCAATGACGTGTGGAAGGAGTGAACTTGAACTATGTTTGATTTTTGGGTAATTATAAAATGTGCTGGATGCATTTTAAATGCTTTTTGTGTAGTTCATTATACTTATTTTACAGAAAGTCTATTTCATGGCTTAAAATAAATGACATGTTACTCAGATACTGACATGTTTGTCTTGTCAAAAATGTTACAATCAGCTGTCACAAATTCGTTGACTTTTGAAAATCTAGTTGTTGTTTTTTTGTTTGTTTTTTTACCAGGAAAGGAGGGGTTTTTATGTACAAAGTAGTTTTATTGTCTCCTATAACAACAATAAATAATGTTGTTCCACTATTACCCCCTTTGCAGATTTTGATGTGTGTGTGTTCAGGAGTAGGACTGAGCACCTGCTTCTCTGTTATTTATTTATTTTTTTTTTTGCTTTGTACTTTCTTGTGCAGTAATTCATCTGAAAATAAGTCAGCTGTTCTTTACCTTTCCATTGCTCTTACTGCACTGCATTCTTTATCCTTCCTTTTCATTCTCACTCTTCATGCTTCTCATTCAGGAGATCCATGAGCTTAAGGATCAGATTCAAGATGTGGAGGCAAAGCACATGCAGAACCTCAAAGAGCTCAAGGTACATGTCTGGTAAAGACAGTGCCAGTCAAAACCCCAGCAATAACCTGCTTTATCTGAGTTACATATGACGAATTTGTGCTTTTTAATCAGCGAGTGGCCCACTGGGAACATGTGATATCTAGCCTCCGGTTCTTATCTGGCTCTGTTTACACTTCTGTACCACATGTCTGATTTCTCTGCCTTGCTTCCATCTTTGACTTGATATTTTTATCCAAAACATAGTTACACATCCTCCTTCATGAAATTTTGGAATGTAGTCTAAAAGCGTGTTCATGGTTAATTTAGTTGGTATATTGTAATACATGTTCAGAGGTGTGTTTGTGAGTGTACTGTTTTTAATATGGTGTCTGACTTTTTGAAGGATTCCCTTTTGGAAGTGGAAGAGAAGTACCGTAAGGCCATGGTGTCCAATGCACAGCTGGACAATGAGAAGACCAATATGATGTATGAAGTGGACACTTTAAAAGACTCTTTAATGGAACTGGAGGAGATGCTGTTTGAAACGCGCCGTGAGCTTGAGGAAAAGACTAAGGTCTGTAAAGTGAGGTGTGCATTATAGTAAGTTGCAGATAACTCTGTTGTAATACATTGTCTGAATAATTTATTAGAATAGATTCAAATGTATATCATAATTTGAATATTAATCAACGTTTTGTTATCGTTTGTAATTTCATTCTGTACACATGGTATATCTGCACTGTGTAGAAACTACTTCATTTTAAATTTAAATGATTATTTTTATGAAATAACTCATAGCAGTTCTATTTATTTTTCAGGACCTTGAACGAGAGAAGCATGCCCATAGTATACTGCAGTTCCAGTTCAGTGAAATAAAGGAAACATTAAAACAGAGTGAAGAACTGCTCACTGTGAGTATTGTTGTATGTATGTGTCTGTCATGAAACTTTTGTCTTTTTCAAATGCTTGGCTTCTGCTCATCTGCCTGAACAATTTCTTCCCTTCCTTTATATTTGGTCTTCTTCCATGCATAATACCTCTTTCTAGGAGATCCGTCAATTACGGCTCAAGCAAGACGGCTTTGTTAGGGAGATTTCTGACCTCCAGGAAACTATTGAGTGGAAGAATAAAAAAATTGGGGTATGATCCCTCAGTATCCAACTCCTGTTAAAGTTTTATTGGTTTACCTTCACGTTAAGATAATTCTAATTTCACCTTTCAAACACATATTTGCTTGATTCTACATCCGTTCCCTGCTACAACTGTCTGTACTTTGCCAAACTATTCTTGTTGCTTGCATTCTTCATTTCATTGTTTTCATTGCTTTCTCCTTTTTCTCCTCTTTACTGCATCTTTGCCCTTCTTGGTGCTGTTCAGGCATTAGAGAGGCAGAAGGAATTCTCTGATGCCATTCGAAATGAGCGGGATGAGCTCAGAGATGAGGTTGTTCAGCTCAAAGATATTTTAAAGGTATTGATATGTGTGGTGAAAAATAGGACTTTTCCTAACAGAACAAATATTTAGCTTTTTTTTTTTTTTGACAGACCTTCTTGACTTGAGACTGCTCAGTGTTTTATTGATATTTATTAATATAAAGGTACTAAGATCCGGAATATAATATAAATCGATAAATCGATTTTTTAACACTCAACTTCTGACTGAACGAACAGAATATATTATATTAGAATTTTATCATAATATTGGTGCATCAACAAATACAGATGTGTTTAAAAATAACTCTAGACCAGGGATGGGCAACTTTGGTCCTGGGAAGCCACTGTACTGCAGAGTTTAGCACCAACCCTGATAAAAAGATCTCATCTGCCTGAAGCTTTCTAGTAATCATAAAGACATTATATTAGCTTATTCAGGTTTGTTTGATTAGGGTTGGAGCTAAACTCTGCAGGAGTAAACTAAGTATAGTAATGATAAATTGTTTTCCTGTACAGAAACATGGCATTGTCCTTGGACCCGACTTGGCCACCAATGGAGAAACGGGGGGAGAAGCTGAACAGAATTTTCAAACCGCATCAACTGAAATCCGAGAGGGGAGTAGCGTACTAGGTAAGCTGCTTTTCTTAATGTCATTCATTGCATGCTTACATTACTTTATCTTTGCCATTTTGCATTTTCATCTTGTAGAGGTGTCTTGAGCCATATGCAACTAAACTGTTTCTATGAATCTTGTACAAATGCACTGTTACATTAACATCTCTCACACTTTCCTGTTTCCCTGTATTCACTTTGCATATACAACTAATTAATGGCATAAAATGAACCAAACACTACAGGAGTTCATTTGTCAATATTCTGCTGGACAAGTGTTTAACAAATTGCTGCAAGTATTTACTCATTCTTGAATTTGAAATCAAAATCAAGAGATGAATTTGCTGAGTAGTTTCTTCGGTTCTTGACTTTAAGCTCTGGGGTTTTCTTTTTTGGGACATCCTTAAACACTTTTAATTCGTATAGGTTTAAGAGCTTTGCCTTGGAGTCTTGTTTTTTCCCTCCTTTCCTTCATCCTTTTACTTCTTGCTTTTAAACATCTGCAAGATACTCATTGGCTTCTACAGACGCATTAATTCTGGCTTTAACTACTGACACCTCCATCATCTCCCAGGCACTCATCAGTTGAAGCCGTGTAAAGACCAGCAACAAAAAGATTTGGATGACATGATGCAGGGGAATCAACAGTCTTCACCTGCCCCTTTCAGTTCTACTAAGACAGCTTTAGAAGCAAATGAGAATGGAGACCTTGGGGACCAAATTAATCAGGGTGTAGGGCAGCTTACAAATAGACCTGAAGAACCTTCCAGTCCTGTTGGTGATGATGAACTCACTGCAACAAGACCCAAGGAGAAGATCAAATCTGAGGCACATATTCCGAAAGATTCAAGATATACTGATGAATTAGAGTGCAAAGTTCACAAGGATGGACTTATGGAGACAGATCAACAAGAGAGCGAATTTGTCAAACCTATTAAGGAAATCAAAGAGGAAACTCCTTTAGAGTATGGTGCAATCCATGATGAAACCGATAAATCTGGTGAGGCAGTGATCGATGATCAACTCAAAGAGGAGTCTGTGGAATCATCTCAAGTGGAGAAACTTTCCAAAACACAGGGTGCCAGTGCTTCCAATAAAAAGAAGAAAAAGAAGAAGAAAAACAAACAGAAGCAGAAACAAAGTGACAAGCAAGAGAGTGACACAAAGATGGACGACAAGAATGAAATGGTTTTGAGTGAAGACAATCCAAACCAAGAAGTGGAAGGTGATCTAGAAGAAAACCATGAGAAGCCCTTAGGGAATGATATATCCGAAACAACCATGAATAGTGATGTCCCACAGGGTGATAAAGGAACCAATGAATTGGACTGTATCAAAATAACACACACAAATATTAATGCTGATGATGCTCAAGACAGAATTCAGTTAGTTACAGATGAAGCTGATTCTGCAGAAATGTCTAAAACCATCACAAATTTGAACTGCTCTGAATCTAGCAATGGTGTCCTTTCAGATGATCTGTCCAACAATATTATATGTAACCCTGCCACCATTATTGATGACCACACTGAGGATTTGACAAATCCTGACACAGAACCTGTAATCTTCAGTAGTGAGCATATTCCTTCAGAAACAGAGACTTTACTGCCTCATGAACCTTCTGCTCAGCCCATGAATAGTGTTGGAGTGTGCATTGAATCCATCAGTAGCTCTGAGAACATTGAGAATGCTTCATTGGTAGATATCAAGGAAGAGAAGAGTCAGCTGGACTGTGAAGTAGAAGAACAGAAGGAAAGAGTCCAAAATATCACTCTAGATTGTGACGAGAACATTGAGAATGCTTCATTGGTAGGTGTCAAGAAAGAGAAGAGTCAGCTGGACGGTGAAGTAGAAGAACAGAAGGAAAGGGTCCAAAATATCACTCTAGATTGTGACGAGAACATTGAGAATGCTTCATTGGTAGGTGTCAAGGAAGAGAAGAGTCAGCTGGACTGTAAAGTAGAAGAACAGAAGGAAAGGGTCCAAAATATCACTCTAGATTGTGACGAGAACATTGAGAATGCTTCATTGGTAGGTGTCAAGGAAGAGAAGAGTCAGCTGGACTGTGAAGTAGAAGAACAGAAGGAAAGGCTCCAAAAGATCACTCTAGATTGTGACACTAACTCTGAAGATCAAGATAATTCTGCTCATTCCTCTTCCCCTGTGATGATGGAGAAGTTGGAAAACGAAGCTGAAAAGGTAATCCAGGAACAACCTATTAATCAGCCAATGGAAAGTCAACTCCAAGACAGTATTGTAGCAGACGTGGACCAAGAAGAGGTTGAGACACAAGATGAACCAGATGAAGAAAACCTTAATTTGCTTAGTGAAAAAGTGTTTGATGGATGCCAAGCTGACGACACTCCTTTAATGGAATCACAGATTCAGGTTCTACATGAGGATCACCTGTCTGCCAGTGAAGCAAATCAGGAATCAATTGTAGAGTCAAAAGCTTCTGACCAAGAACCCACGGTAGAACATGTCCATGAGGAAAGATCTAACCAAGATCAGGTTACACTTAATGTGGAACTGCTTGAAGGTGAGGTTGACCCTCAAATAAAGTCAGATGTGGTTCCTCAAGAGTTCAAGGAAATAGATGATGGTGAGGAAGATGAAGGAGAATCATTTGATTTTGATGAAATGGATCTTGAAGCATCATCAGGTGTGCCTTTAAAAAACCTAGAGCATTCAAATGAAGACTCATTGTTAAAAGAGAGTACACAAGAAGCAAGCCATGAATACCAAAGGAATGTCAAGGATGAGGACCAGATTCAAGAAGATGAACATCTGGAACATGCAAATAAGGAATCAATGACAACGGAGCATAAAGATGATGGACATGCCACAGAAAATCCACAAACAGCAACAGATGTTGAAAGATGTTTAACAGAAGAAAACCGTCAAAGCAACAGGGAAGTCAGACCTAATGATCAGCAGGATGACAAACCTGATGCATTTGAAGAGCATCAGCAGGCATCAGGAGATGTGACACTCGGTAAACGGGTTAATGAAAGTTCAGAGATGGAGACAAGAGATTTAGGCCAAGAGATCAATAGCTCCATTCACCATGAAAACAAGGCATCAAATGTTTCTGAAGAGCAGGAAGCCACAGGGATCAACAAGGAAAATGATACTAAAGAATCTAAAAAAAGTGGAAAAGGAAAAGGAAAGGGCAAGGGGAAAGAGGATTGTAAAATGTCTTAATACTAGGACATTGCAGAGTGTCCAATTCAACATTTAACATTGCACTTCTTGGCCCTAATGAAATTGTTTTGTGAACTACTTCTGAGAACCCTAGAAAACCAAAGTTATTATATCGCAAGCCAGATTATCAGTCATCACAAGCACATTTTATACATGAATATTTCACATCTGAATAACAATGCTGAATGAAATCTGGAAATTGTCAAAGAAAATGTCAAATCGAAACAAAAACCCATTAAATGCTAGCAGTAATGGGTGTAATGCGTCATATTTATTTAGAAATTTTACATAATCATGAATAAAATGTTTTTTATAAGAATATGTGATAAGTATATTTTTGTTTTGGAAACTGCCACCTTTCTTTTTTTTCTATTCCAAAGGACCCATAATGTACTTTGTATGTTGTTCCAAATGTGGTAAATAAAGCTTTGTGTTGTGTGCCAACCCTATTAAACATTCCTTTAAGGAGTGCACTTTGCACTTTGTTTTGGGAGATATGATTAAAACAATATTCAACTTTAACTTTTTTCCATTTAGTGAAGATTGTGTTGGAACATTGAAACATGTATGTTAAATGGACATCTATGTTCAACTTAAATGAATAAATTAAAAATAGATATTTTAATCTGTTGTTGTTGATTGTGTTACAGTTAAATATTTTATCATTTAATTTCCCAGCTAACTGAATACATTTTTCATATAATGATAGAGGACATTTAATTTAACTGCTTCAGATATACAGAGTATACAAAAGAAACTAGTCGAGGTTTATTTTTTGGGTCACGACTTTTAGGGAGTTTTTATTTGATGCCAGATCACACTCATTTGCATAAGCTCAAAATCATGGAAAATACTTGCATGTAATAGCTGTACAGTTGAGTGAATGCTGAGAGAACTGGCTGCATGAGGCTGAGGTCACTTAGGTTCCTGCATGTTGTCCATCCTCATCCTTCACATCCCAGCATAGGATAGCCTCACTTTTGCATGCCCTGACTCCTCCCCCTCCATGCATTTGGCTCCTCCCATCCCTGGTATGTGAAACATTTTCTGTCTAACCTTGGTGTGTTTTAAAACCTGAATGTATTTTATTATTGCAGAATACTTTTTTGTTTTTACATTTTATTAGATTTGTTACAAAAATGTGAGTTTAAGTATGGGGTGGTGATAGCGCAGTGGATGAGACACATGCCTTTGGCGTGAGAGACCCGAGTTCAAATGCACTGTGAGACACCAATGTGTCCCTGAGCAAGACACTTAACCCCTAATTGCTCCAGAGGCTGTGACCTCTGACATATATAGCTATTGTAAGTCGCTTTGGATAAAAGCGTTAGCTGAATGAATAAATGTAAATGTAAGTACCCTAAGGTGTTATCATATCCCTCCCCCCAACAAAAACTGCAGGAAAATAGAACATTTGTTGTTGTCTTATATTCAATCTGTTGCACTTTCAGAAATCCGTTTGCGAAAACTGGTTGATGAGAGGGAGAACTTAATAGAGCAGGTGCGTATCTGGCAGTTGCTTGCTTCACACTCGCTTTGTCCTCATTTAGTGCCGTCACATGCATGTATTTTTTTTCCAGGTCAAGAGATTGAAAGGTCAATTTGAGCAGAAGAAACAGAATAATAGTATGGAGGACACATCCAGCCCACAGGGGGATGTGCTGGAGAATGGTGCAGACTCCAACATCATGGATATACAGAGTAAGGAAATGCCTGCACTCTCAATCAGGTTCAGGGTAAAAGTATTTGAAACTTTTCTTCAGCTCAAAAAAAGTTAAAAAAAAAGATTTTTTTAACAGGTATGGTTCATAGTTCAAGAAAGTATGACTCTCATCCTCATGTGTAATTGTTCCTTGTTTCAGGGGATGCCAACAGGCAAGTCAATGACCTCAAATTTAAACTTGTCAAATCAGAGCAAGAAATCACAGCACTTGAACAGAATGTAAGTTATTTTAATATATTTTTTAACACATTTTACTCTTCTTAAAATATGAAAAAGTGAATTAAAATATGACACGGTTTTAATTGAAACTCATTTTGTAGGTCACAAGGCTTGAGGGTCAGGTGACCCGGTACAAAGCTGCATCTGAAAATTCAGAGAAGGTGGAAGACGAACTCAAAGCTGAAAAACGCAAAATGCAGCGAGAGGTACAATAGCCTAATAGCACTGCTTAACAGTCCTACTTATATGTACATATAATAAAATGAATGACTTGCTAAACTTTGCTTCATGGCAGTTACGATCTGCGTTAGACAAGATTGAAGAGTTGGAGGCTAGTAACAGTCACCTCTCAAAAAGGCTGGAGAAGATGAAGACTGGCCGAGGAACAGCAGCAACTCCCTAATGGTTTCAGATTTGTCCCATAATCTGCCCAAGTTCACTTCCACTGCCTGTCCATTTTCCATTGGGCAGCCTCTAAAAGAGCTTGCTGCTAATAATCATTCATGCCCATGAGAACCCTGATACGTTACTTCCATCAACCGTGCCATTTCTTCCTGTTTAAGTTGAGTTCTTCATCTTTGGAGAACCAAATCAGGACTTTTTTGAATGATGCAGGATGACTCTTAGTGTGGCATATTCAAAAGCACAAACACTGTAGTTCAAAAAGTTATAATGCTAATTGTCTCATTTGAATGTTGCAATGACTGAATTTATTCGAGCCTTACATGCAAGGCTGCCTGAGATTATTCTAAGAAAGGTTCAGGAAGATCAGGACATGTTGTTCAGCTCAAAGAATTCTGTGTAGTCATTGTTTGTTTTGTAGTTTAAAAACAAAAAAAAAACTGTTGCTTCACTAAGATAAGACTGATGAGTTTGTGTAATTGTGCGAATGATGCTTTCATGTGTTTAACACTAGTTGAGTCCATTGGATCTCCATTATGTACAGTATCTGAGGCCAAAGTTTATGCAACAATATTTATGTCTCACTGCTGGATTTTGCCATCTGGGTTTTTTTTCCCTGTAGTAAATTGTCTATAATGGTCTACCTATCATGGTGTTCCCTACATATCAGAAAGACTGGTGTGACATAAATGAAGATGAATACTGATTATTATTGAATTTTATTGTTGCATTGATGCGAATGATTTAAAGCTCCAGTCCGTTACTTTTTTTGGGTTAAAAATTATCCAAAATAAATTTGAGCAAGTTCATAACCACCCAGTGTTCAAAACTATCTGCTCGCCGTAGCTCGATTCAAAGAGGTAAGCTTGTAATAATATTATAATAATATTACAATTATATAATTCCAGTGGTACTGGTGGATTTTCGCGGGAAATTTGAGCATGTCGTAACATCATTACGTCACATTCCTGTACACATAAAGGAGGAGTCTCGGCTAGTAGGCTATACTGCGAGTGAGGATGTTGGAGGTGGAGATTTATAGCCTTTTCTCACGGCACTTGATATGATTAAACTTATTAATTTGATGGCGTATCCAGAAAGATTCACAATCACCAATAACAACTGTAGATTCACCTGTTGTAAACTGTAAAGGCCTTTGGACTGAGAATTTGGAAAAAGAGACTGCAACCGGGCCAATGCGAAAACAAGGATAAATATCTGAAGGACTTTAAATGTAGTCACGCAATGCGGATGTTGTTAACATTAACAATTTGAGAACAAAGTATAATTTGCATGGTTTGACGTGATATGATACAATTGTTAGATTTAATAAGCGCAATTTACTGCAATGCTTTATTCAGTTAATTGGTCGGAAGAACAAAAGTGGATTTTATGCAGGGTACACACAAAAAAGATAATCGGGCTGATTTTGGGCCAATTTCCCTTGACGGCCCAGAAAGTCATTGAAGAAAATTCCATGTGACTACAGTGGCTCAACTATAAGTTTATAAAGCGACGAGAATATTTTTTGTGTGGAAAAACAAAACAAAAATAATGACTTTATTCAACTATTCCTTTTCTTCCTTGTAGGCCTGAGACGAGAGTTTAAGAGATTTCCACGACGCATTGGAAATGCATGTTTATATGGAAAACATGCATTTCCAATATATTGGACCCTATTATCTGGTGCAATACAGCGCCAAGCACAACGCAAGTCTTTTAATAGTTTCAGCCCGACGCAGTTATCATTTTCACGTCCTGCACCACGTTGTTTAAATAGCAAATGCATTTGCCCCTATCTGTGCGCCAATGGGCGTGCTGGTCTAAAAACGAGGTGTTTAGGCGCATTGTTGGCAGGTTGCTATTTTAAGGCAACTGAAATAGATTGCGCCATTGACCAACAAAAACCTGGTCTAAAGTCAATGGTGCAGTAATTTGTTTTTGTCTTTTAAGGGTGCATTAGTCATTCTGCTTATTACACACACTGGGCAACTCACAACTCACTTGTGTTTCCCTGCTTTACAAAAAAAAAAAAGAATGAAAACAAGACTTAAGTATTGTAAACAGGTCCAGTTACAATTAAAATCTTTGTATATTCTACAGAGAATTAGGTCTGTGTAACTTCTGAAGCAGGGTTTCCCAATTGAAAGTTTGTGAGGTTTTAAAAAAAAAAACACTTTCTAAGAAATACTGAATCAAATTAAATGAAACATTTTATTTGTTTACCTAAATATCATGTGACTATTAACCCACATCATATTTGCAATTGCAACTGGTTGGTTTGTGTTAGAATTGTGTCATAATAGTTATTGCACATGCCCCAGATCTGTTGAGTTAAGACCATGCTTTATATCATTATTTATATGTGCTCAGAAATGAATCATTTAATAACTAAATTAGTGTAAGCTGTGATTTTAATTACTTGACCTTTGACCTTTCAGCATTTCCGTTAGGTTCTCATATCGTAAAAAAGGTTTTCTTTGGACAGAAAACAAAGTCTTCATCATAATTCTCAAACTCCATTGCTCCTTTTCAGTGTAAATAGTGAGAGATCTATGCTGTGTCTAAATTTCCCTGTGCCACCTCCATAGGTTGCCTAATGTACCCCCGACTTTGAATCCGCGACACCATGCGGCGAGCATAGAAATCCCGATAGTCAGGTGGCAGTTCTTCTAAGATGCCAAGAGTCCTCTCCAGTGCCTGCAGCGCTCGAGTAGCTGCTATTGGGTCTTTGTTTCCATATGGATCTTTCTTATCATAACTCTCAGGTGGAAGATGCTTCCAGAACACGTTGACACCAACTCCAAACTGGAGAGCCAGGGTATTGTGAAACCAAAGAGCTGAGGAAATCCAATTCAAATTTCATTACATTTAAATAAAGTGCTATTCGTTTAATGCAATTAGTTCAACATTCAAGTTATGAGTGCAGAGTGAAAGTATATAGCAGTTTAACTAATTGGTGCGGGTAAAGAATCATACCTGGGATGAAGAGCAGGTCTCCTGGTTCCAGAACACACTCGTAACGGCACGCTTTCACAAACTCAGGATAACGTTCCAGATCAGGAGTGTCTATGTCCAAAACTTCAGACTTATCCCCTAAAAAAAATTACAGTTCAACAATTATGCAGATTCATAAATGAGGGCCACTGTGTCTTTATGTGCGCATAGATAAAATAAATAACATTTTATATTCTACACATAACTTTGTCATTTCTAAAGCACTTAGGATCACCTGTGAGGTAGAGATAAAGGGCATCTTTGGGGCTGTAGAGAACAACACGCTTTCGTCCTGTAACCTGAGCTAGAATGTTGTCCATTACCTGATGGTAAACATTAACATAGCCGCCATAAGCCAAGAGTGCTTTAAAAAAATGTACAATTTTACAAGAAACTGTGTGGTCACATTTTCATTGTCTGTCTTTCCGCAAAAAAGTGGCACACACAACTTATAGTTATGTAGAACTCACATCATAGTGCGTCCACAGCTGTAGACCAGGGGAACTAATACGAAAGACACTGGAGAAAAACTGCTCCGGCTCAAAGAACTGGGGTATATAGAAGTCCTCTGCCAGCTCAGGGAACTGCTTCCTTAAATCAGCAGGTTCCTAAAAAGGGAAAGGACAAGAATATTTTCTAGGCATTCTACAGTGAATATACTGAGGCATATTACAGATTTTTTCAAATGAAACTCTACAGTCCTAAAGAAGTAGGATAATAATTTCTAATTCAGACTACCTTACGAACATCATCTCCAAGTGACCGCAAGTAATAGCTTTCATCCTGTTGGGAAAAAGAAAATTGTGTTTGGCTTGCAAAAAAACAAACAAACAAAAAAAAAAACGTGTGGGCCATTGTAAAATAATAAATAAATAAATAATATCAAAGTACATGAAAATATTAAAATGGGTAAGTGTGTCTGAAGCCATAAGCACAATGCAATACACTTAAATATAATATTTGGATGTTAAAAATCTTACAGAATGTACTTTTAAAAACACCTAATCACACTACATCTCTTAAAAGATTAAACATTAAAGGTAACCAACCTGACTAATGAAGAAATCAGAGTGTTTCGCCTCTACAGCCCTCTGAATAAATTTGTCAAAAGGCAGTGTCCTGAAATACAGAATTATGTGTTTAACTTACACGGGTGTAGTTTTACCGTACTCTATGGTCTAGTGTAAATCACACACCTGTACACAAAGTTCTTATGCAGAAAGTCCATCCTGGGGTCTGGGGACACGTGCACTTTGACCTCGCGGTCTCCCCCTTTTTCTGCGAGATAACTCACCGTCCACGCGCGCACACAGGGCCCCAGGGGCACGCGCTTTAGAACCACTGGTCTGCGCTGAACGAGACACGTGTTTCATTTACAATCAACACACTCACAACACCGCAACAAATTGCTGATATTATACATAACACGAGTTACCAGAGGATATATGTCCCTCAAGAAAGTCTCTCTGTCCACATCGGTGTATACGGGTACCTCCAGTTTTTCCTGACAGTCCATAATCTGAAGTTGACTCCGGGTCCATTGGCTGCAGTCTTTCGGCTTTCGAAACTGAAAGGAAGTCCGACTAGTTTCTACGAGTCGACTCTTTCAAACAGGTAGTTTCAAAGAACTGGTTACATTTCCGAGTCTCTAAAAATGCTCTAAAATCACTCAAGTAAAGCCGCGGAGACACAGTGTTGTTTATTACTGTGTGTTTTTAAGTTTTTATTCATAATGGTGGTTTAATGAGTAGGTTAGTTGTTGACTCCTATATGATGTCTATGGACTCGAGAAGAACCTCTCAGAAGAACCATTTAGTCTGATTCGTTAACGAATCGCTCAGCCCGTTTTGAGAACCGATTCAAATGATTCATTTAAATAAACCGGCTCAAATACTAGGAACATGTTCAACGTATTTTTTTTTGTTTTTTTTTTACCAAAACACGCACAATTTACATTTAATTAATTCAAATAAAGTGTAATTTTGTTTTGTCTGGAAAAGACTGATATGTTGAAATCCGTTTTATTCGTCTTTAAATGTGGAACTTTCCTGTCTTTTGTATGTTGTCAGTCGGATTCCCCTAACAGGCGGCCCACTGAGGATGATGGGAGAAAGATGGCGCTGCCCTTGTTGAGGTGCTGTAGCTGTAACAGGCCCGTTTCCATTCTGATCCGGTACTTTACATCAAAGCCGCTTTTAGTGAGTCAGTCCAGACGACTCGCACCCGTATCGTCTTCTGTGTGTAGTCTTCGTCAGTACAGCTCTGAACGGGGGAGACACAAACAGAACCAAAAAGTTGTGGTTGTTGGCATCCCGAACCCCTTCATCTGGTTCCGAACCCGCATCTACTTCTTTCTCATCCGAACTTACTTCGATAAAGAGTTTAGCATCGAGGAGTTCTCGGAAGGAGCTAAACAGGTGAGTTATAGATGCCAAATATGTCTCTTTATGTCCTCACCTCATGAACTAAACCGACGGCGTCTTTTTTTTTTTTTTTTTTAAATTGTTTAACCGTCGACATGTTATGGACACTAAAAATATATAATGTTAGATATATAAGTTATATTACCTGTTCATAATAATTATGGTAGGGTGACAATATTTTGATTACCAAAAACCAGGATACTTGGACACGCAAACAGATACTCAAATAATACTTAGAGATGTAAATATTCAGATAGGCTTCTCTCAGAGGTTACTCAACATGTTATGACAGGTTTCAAAAATAATGAATGAAATAATGATAGAAATAATGTATCTTCTGTATCAGAAAAATACATATTATAAATAAATAACTAAAACAGATACCTCCAAATTAAATAAAAAGAGCTCTCACAAACTTAAAAAAAATGAACTAACTAATATATATATATATATATATATATATATATATATAGATAGATAGATAGATAGATAGATAGATAGAAGACCCATGCCCCATAAGTCACTTCTATAAGATGATTTATACTTTATGAATGAACAACATACCATAAAAGATGCATGTTTATTGTAAATTCCATTGTATTTTTAGCCTTTATCAACAAATGCCAAATTGTAAACCTTATTTCACATTTTGTAAAGGATATGGAACATTGTAATATGTTATACATATACCATTCATAAATCTCAATTAAAATGTATGTGGTGGTGTTATTTTTTCAACTTTTCATTCCTCTTACTTAAGGTGATGATATATTCGCAGTGCAAATTTTTGGGCAGTGTTGTCCTCAACGGGCAACCAGATGTGAGACAGGGCGCATGACCGATCTAAATTATCCAGTTAGAAATGTATTGCCCATTTTCAATGGGAAAGTGCCCAAGCAACAATCGCTCGGAAAGATCGCCCAACAATATTGCTCAAAAAGTTTCCCTGTGTATCATCACCTTTGCTTAAACTTTCTTTCTTACTTGATCTTCCTTATCTTACTTGATCCACGCCCATCAAACCCCTCCACCTCCCCTTTTGTGTTTCCCAGTTCAATTGGATAATTTTGGGAATTTTAATCATAATTTTTGTTATTTGTGAGCTGTTTACTGTTTTGAGTTACATGATGATTATGATTTACACTGAATATTAAAACCTGTCCTTTCTCTCTCAGGCTTTCTCTCACGTTTCAAGATTGCTGTCTCAGTGTCAGTTTGAGTCTCTTGAGGGATTAGTGGCTAAAGATGTAAGTACATATGCCAATGGGAGTTTATTGTGTTTATATATTATACTCCTATAATACATGATGTTATTTGTATTCTCACCCATAGCTAATAGAAAAACTTGAGGAAAAATGCGCTAATCTGCCGTTAAGCCACCAGAGGGCGTTGTCTGCCGAGTCAGATGAGATCATGTACACAACTACTGGAGATGTGGGCATTTACTATGATGATAGCGGTGAGACCCTATACGCTTCATACCACGCAATATTCACCCAGGTAATATGTTTAATTATTATTTGTGGGTGAGCAATTTAGAAAAAAGTAGCTTTGTTGCGTGCATCCAGCATATTTTCCTCCTTTTTATCAGACTGGTTCTTATGAAAGCCAATTTAGGTTACTAGCCCCCAGTTTCACAGAGCCTAGTCCAAGTGCATGTTTGAGATGTTTTTACTGAAAGCAACTTGCACTAAAATATCTCAAAATATGTTAGTGTCATTGTTTTGTTTCAAGATGCACACCAATAATGTTTCTTTTTTTCTGAGGCACATAAAAGCTACTCAAATATCCTAATTGAACTAAGGCCTACTCCTGGTTTAATCTAAGCCCTGTCTGTGAAACCAGGCCAAGATGTTTTTAAAAAGATATCATTTTGTTTAAACTAGTTTTTAAATTCTGTCTTTCTTTCATTTTTAGGTAGGAAATTTGTAAGTATTTTGATGCGCTTCTGGTACTTAACGAGTGCCAGAATTCCTGAAGATGGTGTGGAGGGAGCGAGAATTTTCCAGGTTGACATTGGTGGAGAGGGAGAGAGACCAGAGACCAAGAGATTGCTTACAGCCAATTATGAGTGAGTGCTGTGATTACTCTTCATTGCTTGTGTATTGCGTCTCATAGTGCGATTGAGAGAGATTGCAAGATTCTTATTAATTAGTGTTTATTATAGTTTAAATTGCTTATAAATATTATGATTTAGAGAAGCTACCATTTACCTTGAGTCGATGTCCAGAAATATCAGGATTGTTATAAACATTATTAAAAGTCTTGGTTTCTTTGTTTTGGCAGATTCCAAAGGGAGTTTACCCAGGGTGTGACTCCAGATTGGATCATCACAAGGATAGAACATTCAAAACTTCTTGACTAAGTGTGTTGAACTTGGAGAGCTTTTTTGTTGTGTGTTCATTCATTATTGCTTAACATGCCAACAAATTTAGGCTTGAATCTCTAACCCTCATTGGAAAAAATAATTGTCAGCTCCAGATACTCTCTATGGACAGTTGAAAGTTATGAATGTTGATTTCATGTGTGCTTCAGTGGATCACATCTCATGCACATCTCAAGCGATTATCATATTAATGGTTTGTAAATTTGTAAGGCTCATTGAAACTTTAAAAAAAAAAAAAACTTTGTTTGAATCAGAATCAACTTTACTGGCCAAGTTTGAGCATACAAGGATTTTGTTACAGGTGTAGCGCAAACCAACAGTACTGGACTGAATGGGACTAATACAACATGATTACAGATACTACATGACAGTCAAATTGTAAATACATTTAAGAACACAACAGTTTTTGTTTTTTTGTTTTTCAACATAATTGAGTTTTGCTGTCAAGTTGACTGCAAATCGAGCAAACTGGCAATTGAACTGTAACACTGTATCAGAAGCATCTGAATAGCTTTGAATCACTGCTTGGATCATTTGAAAATAGACAGATTGATGAACTGACCTTCTTTAACAGTTTTATATAAATTGACATCTTATGCAAAACAGCAGCAACAAGTAAAATTCGTTTTTTTATTTAATAATGGCATTAAATATGACAATTCATCAAAAAATTATTCTGGCTGAATATTATAAATGGTTAGTTATTCTAATGTAATCTTTATTTTGTGATATGTCATATACAGTACAACTGAAAATAACCATATATATTGAATGAATTTAAAACCAAATATTTTTTTTTTTTTTGTAGTGCAGTGCCTTTTAGAACTTTGTAACTTAAAAAATATGTCTGTAATGTTTTAAGGAGATGTTTCTATAAAGATTTTAATGGAATATGCCCTACCTGGTTAAACTAAGACACCTTTAGACAGTGTTAATTATGGCTGGTTTATTAACTCAATGGCAAGAAAATGAACAGCATTTTGTCCTAACTGGTTTCTGTAATTTATAAATGTTGAGTTAAAATTTAATTTATAAAAAGTTTTTATTGCAATCTGACACAATCCATAGAAATGTACAGATAGAGTTACTTCTGGCAAATCATTTTGTCAGTTACAGGGAAGCTACAAAGAGCAATTTTTCTTTCTTTCTTTCTTTTTTTTTTTTTTTTTTTTTTTTGGTAAAGATGGCAATCCACGTGGTTGTAATTAAAGAAATTGCGATGTTTAATGTTTTATCAATTATATAAAGTCGTATGGTGTCAATATGAAAGTACTGCAAGATGACTAACTGATATTTGATGTTTAATCGTGCGATGCCTTAAACTTATTCAAGGTGACATGATGGACTCCCCCTCGATTTACCATAGCGATTTCTTCTGCGTTTTAAATAGAGGAGAATGTTTCTACGATGATCCCACTGTTCTCTGGTATCCCTCCCACTTTCAATTCTGATTGGTCAAACCTAGAACACATTCCCTTTTTCTATTGGCTAACTCCCCTGTCTGCGCCGTGACGTCCAGACAGTGTGGGTTTACAACGAGGAAAGAGGAGACACAATTACAATGAATTTGTGAATATAATCAAGCTTATTTTGTGGAGAAATGAGACTCGCTGTATACGCGTTTTACGGCTTTGCTCTTGGGCTTTTGCTCGTGGGTTTGCGGGAATTACTGTTTAGTTTCGAGGAGAATCGATGCAGCATGACATACATGTTCGAGTACCCAGAATACCGAGTGAGTATCACTGTATCACTATCACTGTTGTTTTCTTGATATGTTTGATTTGCATTTAGCAAAATGCACCATTTCTTGTAACGTTAAATAGGGCAACATACTGGCTAAGATTACTAGTGTGTACAATTCACTGACAGGCCATCAGTTCCTCCTGTCATCAGGGATGGGCAGTATTTCAGATGTATTTAAAATACGTGTTTGAAACACAAAATGCTATTTTCTATTTTAAAGCCTTTGGAAAATGTTTATATAATATAATTAGTATTTGAATACATTTAAGAAAATATTTTTGTATTTTGAAAATATGTAAAATACTTTACCAGTCTTAAAATACTAAGCAAGTCAACCTATCAGAGTTCTGGTTTCGTGCATCAACTTAACTAGTTCAGACACGCCCCCTCCCCTAACCCAACATTCATGTGAGCTGGAATGAGGATATCGCATTTACTTGTTCTACTTCTTCATCAATTCTACTTGTTGATTAAAATTAAAATAGTGCATTATTCAGATTTACCTTCCATTAACATAAAAAGAGAACAGACAAGTGGGAAAAATACCTGCAAAAAAATTGGACTACCTGAAGAGGAATAAAAAAAAGCCTCAAGAGTTTGAAATTCAGTTTATGATATTGATGTATTTTAAGATATTAAGAATTGTGAAACCATGATATATATTCTTACTATAAAGTAAAATTTAAATAATTTTTCTTCACACAGTACTTGTATTTGTATTTAAATACATTTTCCCACACAGTATTTTGTAATATTTTAAATTCATTGCCATGTATTTATGCCCATCTCTGCCTGTCATTCTGCCTATTCTTTTGGCAATAATAAACAAACCTAATTAGCTACATCAGTCATTCATTACACAATGTTTATGGGCAAAACATTGGTATAAGGGGTCACACTTGTGATCCTCATTCAAACCTCCATCAAACCCTGTACATTCATTTAAAGTTGCATTTGTGTCAGAAATCCTGTTCCACAACTCGATTTGTCTGTGGTCTAGCATTATTATCCTTTCCGCGTGAATATTACACCTGTCATATTGCGCACCTGCGTTTGCAGCGCCTGCCGCTTCCGAGGCGTGTTGCGCGCCAGTACCCATCATATGGCCTGTATCTTTATGGAGAGGGCGCATATGCTCAGGAGACCAGAGGACTCAAGCTCACTGGCGCACCTGTGCTCTTCCTGCCTGGGAATGCGGGCAGCTACAAGCAAGGTGAGTTGGAACTGTTTTTTTCCTCAATATCTCAATCAACACATCTACACTTATAGGTGATATAAATAGCTTGGCCTTGTTTAATTTGGCTGGGTTTTGACAGCTGGGTGACAGAAAACCTGTTTGTTTGTTCAGTCAATCTTGATCCTCCTACTGACTTTGTCCCATCTCCCAATGCAAATGAAACTTTCAGATTATAAATAGCAAATGGAGAAAGTGAGATGTAACAGCTCATTGCATAACGAAGATGTTGTTGTACTCTCTCTTGCAGCTCGTTCTCTGGGTTCAGTGGCATTGAGGAAGGCTGAGAACTTGGAGAGAGGGATCCATATGAATGTGTTCACAATTGACTTCAACGAGGAGCTGGTGGCCCTGTACGGGGGCAGTTTGCATAGACAGACTCAGTTTCTACATGAAAGCATCAAAGCCATCTTGCGCCTTTATAAGGTCAGAGGTCAAGGGGTCCTTTTTACTTTACTTTTTTTTTTTTTACCCTTTACATCCACTTTCCTTAATTTTCTTTCTTTCCTTTATTTTTATTTCCTTCACCCTTTCCTTTCTATCCTTTTCTGTCTCTTTGTTGAAATTACAGATCACAAATTACAGTGTTCTACACTTTTGTTAGTATGCACTGTGGTTTAAGAGTAACAGTAATGATCACATTATCTTTCCAGTATCGGTTTTGGGTTGACCACACACAAAATATATGCTTATAAAAGATTACATTTTTTTTGTAATTTTTAGTCTGGAGGAGACAGTGGTTGTTGCCGAAAGTTAGAGTGAGTCTGCAGATTTTGGGAAGTTTTTTTCTGCAGATTTTGTATGATGTGCACAGATTTTGATTTTTAGACTATGACTATGATTCCATCCAGGTGGAAGATTAAAAAAAATAACACATTGTTTTTATTTGCCATGTATCTCCTTACAACCAGATGCATGTTTCTGTGTGAATTTGTTGTTGTGTTGTGAATAACGTGAAAGTCCGGTGTGACTATGATCCTCGTTTGTGAAGTGTATGATGCCCAGTTTTTCCCTCTGCAAGTCAGCAAGTGTTTGATGCCAGACTTTAAAAGTCATGTAGTGTATTCCAGCCTTTATTGATTTAGTAATTAAAGCTCACTGCTTTTAGTAGGTTATCCACATCCAAACTAATGGTCTTTTTACTACATTGTCATGGCTGCAGGACCGTCCAGACCCCCCCACAAGTGTGGTTCTGGTGGGTCACTCCATGGGTGGAGTAGTGGCTAGAGCCTTGTTCACCCTGGCACGCTTCAATCCACGGCTGGTCAGCCTCATCATCACCCAGGCCTCCCCCCACCAGGCACCTGTCCTGTCTGTTGACCCTTATATACTGGGTAGGAAAAAAAAAAACCTATAGACACACATACAGTTATTATTTATAAAATGATTATACTGCTAGACATTTAGCTGCTGAGAACAAAATGTTATGAAAACAATTAAAAAAATTTTTTTATAAAAGATATTATTTTGAAATGTATTTATCCTAGAATCCTAAAAAATGTATTATGGTATCCACAAAAATATTAAGCTGTTTTCAACATTGATAATAATAATAATATAAATGTTTTTAAGCACGAAATCACCATATTGATTCCTGAAGGATCATCTGACTGAAGATGAGTAATGATGCTGAAAATTCAGCTTTGCATTTCATTTCAAAATATATTAAAATAGAAAACAATGATTTCTAATTATAATAATATTTGACAATATTATTGCAATTTTGATCATATACATGTACCCTTGCTGAACATGAGTCTCTTTCAAAATGATTAAAAAATCTTATCAACCCCAAATTTTTGAACGTATGGACTTGCATAATTGTACATTTTACGTTCTCAAAAAAACAAAAAAAAAGTGTTGATGCAAACCGTTGGTACACTAACATCTGAATTGTGTGTCTGTTGTAGAGTTTTACTCCACAGTCAGGAATCACTGGGCCACAAATGCTGAAGACCTTCGAAATATAACCGTTCTCTCTGTGGGTGGTGGTTACCTTGACTTCCAAGTGCGCTCTGGCTTGACGGCGCTGTCCTGTCCCATTGATGACCTCAATAAGATGTCAGTTGTGGTAGGTCTACAAGTCATTTTCTTTGAGATCTTTCTTTAAAATTGATCTTTAGTTAAATATTTCAACCTGAATATTTAAAGTACAACCTGCTTTTTTATGTTCTTACATGTGTGTTTTGTAAATTGGTTTTAGGTGACTGCAGTTCCTCGAACATGGGTTTCCACGGATCATATTTCCATTGTTTGGTATGTTTTTGTATGCTAACATTGAGCTTAAAAACTGATGCCTAATTATTTAGCTTTTAACCTACTTAGCTTCTTAACAGCTAGTGAATTTCATTCTTTGTAATTTCAAATGCTTCATACAAGGTGCAAGGAGCTGGTTCTGGCCACAGTTCGGGCGTTCTTCGACCTTATTGAACCTGAAACTGGGCAGGTGAGCACTGTGTGGAATTACAAATATAAGAATCTGTTTAAGATCTTCTGATCTTACATCCTTGCATAGCATCACATTAAAAACAAAGGGGAAGTACATTGTATTTAGCATTTAAGATTTGACATCAGATGAACTATTCGGTTAAGAGAATTTGGCAAGAGGTTCCTGACAGTCCTGTTCTCTTTATTGTACATGTAAGTCTAATGAGTCCGATTTCTGAGTCTCTCACCCTTTGTCTTTACTATTCTTTGAATAGTTATGTGGATTGGATTAGTACTGGTGACAATGGCTTAACATAATGGCTACGTTTATGCAACTGGCCCCCCGGATTCTTTGTCAGCCAGGTGCTTTGTCTCAATTTCTAAGCACTGCCTCCTAAAATCTATACAAATTACAATGTTCACTGCCTTTGTCTTGAAGAATGCAGCTACCAACAGCTCCTGGTCAGTAAAGAATCCTGCTGAAGATATTATTATTATTATAATAATATGTTTTTATTTCTATAGAGCCTTTCAAGAATCCAAGGTCGCTTCACAATGTAATACAAATAGCAAACAAACAACAAGCAAGCAAATACAAAGCCGTCTGCTAATAGGAGACGAAACAGATGGAGACAAGCATACACTTACTGACATGAATCAAAGAAAGACAAATTGTATGATTTATCAAAATATACAGTTGCGACAAAGTATGAAGGTAGAGCTGAGGAAGTGTAGAACAGAGAAAACCGTGGTGAGCATACGGATTTATTGGGGAAGCTTGAAAAAAAAAGGGTTTTAAGACATTTTTTTGAAGGTCCGGATGTTGTCGGTCACACAATACCATGTTAATGTTCATGTTCAAGTTGTTTTTATTGACTCGTGCGTCTCTTTAGTTTACAGAGAGTCCTGAGAAGCGAATGTCAGTGTTGAATTATCACTTCTTTAGACACCCAGTGCTGCAGCCTGGAGAATCACAGGAAGATCCTGTCACTTTCTCAGGTCTGTGTTTGTGTGAACATATATTTATAGTCTTATCAGTTTTCCACACAGCTGGAAGATAATATCTGAATCTCTCTTTTTTTCTTCTTACTATTTTTATCCGAATCTATTCATCCATCCTTCCAGCTCCTCCTGAGGCATGGAAGGAGGTCAACACACTCCGTCTGTTCTACACTGCCCCTAAGGTGACAATATGTTTCTTCATCTCTGGGAAAAATTATGCCAGCAGCTTCTCTCTGAACATTGCACTGATGCAAACCATCCTCTTGGCAGGAAGCTCAAGTCAAGTACTTCCTGTTTGCTCTCTCCAGTCGAAGGAAAGCCTACAGTCATTTCCATTGCCGCAGTAATAATATGGTGAGGGAGTCCAACAGAGTCACACTCAGAACCCTTTTTTTTCCTTAAATGTATCATTTTGATTTGAATGTCACCAAACATTACACTGAAATTAAGTCTATTCCTTTGACATTTGTATGTGGTGTCAGCTGTCCCAGTCTTAAAGAAAATCTGCAGTGTTATTGTGCATTTAAATGTAAATTCATATACGAATTTTAATGGTAAAATATTATGAAGTAGAATTTAGTTTTTGAGTATAAATTAAGAAAAGAAACTCGCTTGTTAATTTTGCAAAGCATTTGGATTCTCACTGCTCACGCTTGTAAAATAAAAAAAAAAAAAAGTATTGTGATATCAAAAAAGTACATATTTTGCAGGAAAATACAGTTTTTCCTTCATGCAGGCTGTGGTCCAAGTATCCGTCATGAGTTATGCTCATTGCAAATGTTCTCAAGCATGTTTTGAAGAGCTCCGTTTATCTCTGCATGTTTAACAGGAAATGACCAGCTGGCTGTACGGCTGCACACAGATGAGCGGCTCCATGTGGTGAGTAAAGTGAACCACATGAATTCAAATCCTCTTTTAATTGGAAACGACCAGGGCCCATACAGAATCTGTGCCAGTAATTTCTACATTATCCAAATGCATGTCTTTCACAAAGTTGGCACATTTTCTGTGCATCGCGTCCACATCCTGATCCATATCCGTGACGGCACTCTGGACCATTGTTGATGGTGTATACTATAGTATGTTATATTATTTGCTTTGTGAAGTGTTTCTTTCTCTGTTTTTCCTCATTTTCTAGTGTTCAGGCAATAGATCTGTCATCTGAGACAGAGCTCCTTCCAGCCTATAAGGTCAGTCTAGTTTTTCTTTCAAAACAGGCAAAAACACAACTTATAATACTACATTTAAAATAAACTTGATCTATAAACAGTCTGTTCTTTCATAGGCGGTGACAGTGAAAATCAGTGAACTCTTGTCGGTCTCTCATCTCATCATTGACGCCTCTAACCCCAACGGAGGACAGGTTAACTTACAGTCCACATTATCATGTTCATTATGAAAACTTATAGTACATGACAGACCATATTAGTATATCTTTCTTTTTAAAACATTCATTGAATTATTCATGTCAAAAAAAGATGTGCATGATGATCTATTTCAAAGATCCATTCTAAATGCTTGTTTGTCTGATTGTAGTTTTTAGTGGAGTGTGAGCTGCAGAGAGAGCAGAGCCTGACTGTCTCAGTGCAAGTGCCTCATACGCTGTCCTTTGGTGAGCCAAAATCACACACATGTATTTGTTGACATTTTACTTTTAAGGCATTTAGCAGATACTTTCCTCCAGAGCAATGTTTTAGTATTTTTGTTCCCTTCTTTCTGTAATGACAGCCGCATGAACTTTTTTATTTTTATGCACATTTAAAGCGCCCCTGTTATGCCATTTTTAAGGTTCTTAATTTTGTTTTGGAGGTATTCTAAAAACATGCATCCAAGGTAAAAAAAAAAAAAAAAAGCAAACTGAGAAACGAGACGCCCATTATGAGACGTTTCAGCTTCAACGAGACTATGGAGGCTTATACAGCAATTGTAAACAGTGATGCGAACAGTAACAAGAGCTTCAGTTTTACCATATCAATTTGAGCTAAGTCCTCATCCTTTGGAAGTCCGTACAAAGTGGATTTAACATGTCGACAACACGAAACAAACTCTTTCGGGCCTCCACTATAACTACAGTGTTTAATAGTGGGTCAAAGTAGAAGTTGTTCGCTGGAAGCCAATGAAGACCATAGGCTGACATTATGTAAATTTGTTACAGACCTATTTTAGCCTGACATTCGTCAGAATGTGAGACTGATACTGCTCCATAGGGCTTTGATTATGAGGCGTGTCTTAACCGAACCAGGAAAAAAAAAATCTGGACTCAATTTGATAGACCTACAACCAATCAGAGCAACAACGCAGAGCTACGCATAGTTGTCAACAGAACTTAACTAAACGCACTCTGAAAGAGTTAGTAAAATAATGAGTATTGCTTAACTTGGTCCTCCATGAGTGCAACCAGTTCTCTGCTCCGCTCTGTTTTAAAATTAATGTGCTGTAGATTTCTTTTGCAACAGACGCGATAGCGGAATATATATATCTAAAAAAAATGTTGTGGGCAGGGTTCGGGCTGGCATCCAGGCTAGAACTATGTAGGTTTGTGTAGGAATTACTTCAGGAAGGAATTACTGAAGACTCGTTTCAGGCAGTTCGGAATCAGTTCTTTATTTTGGGAAACAATAACTAATGTATTGTGCACTTTAATCTTTGAAACATTGCAGACATTTTACATTTACAAACAGCTATATTGAACACTACATGAAAGGTCATTTCCAAAAAAAGATAATAAGGGCATTTTAACTTGGTAGATAAAATAAGAATGTAATAGTCGAATAAAATACAGTTTCAAATACTGTCATTCTAACTTGCTTTTTAAAACAAATGTATGTATGCAAACCTGAATCGAACATGAACATTTTACCTGAATGTGATTGTTTGCAGGTCTGACCGTCAGTGACATCAGCATTAACTCCTCTGGGCTGCTCCATACACTACTGCTACAAGACTTTCATCAGGTGATCATCACTCACAACATTCTCTGTGTTAACCTCAGCTTCTCAATGGATTTAATCCCTCTAATCTGTCAAATATTCAGTCATAAAACATCTTAAATTTAATAAGAAGAATTTTAGGCCATAAAAAGTCATAACGTCTGGATTTTCCATACAAGGTCATAAATTACATTTAGCCACGTCTTAAATTGATATACTCATTCATTCGTTATCGCAACATAATATTTTCTCTATAAAACGATATCAAGAGTTCGATAAATAGTCGATAATGTTCATGCGCCAATTAAAAAAAAAAAGACTTTTGACAGGAAGTTATTTTTCGTAATTCGTGTAGGTCACAAATTGAAATCATGATCTTAAAAAGTCTTAAATTTGACTGACTAAACCCTGCAGAAACCTTGATAGTAGAAGCGTTTGTAATGGTAGAAATCCGATAATAATCTTTAGCATTATAAAGTCTTTCGAGGATAATGTTCCTATTATTAGTAGTAATTGGTAGTCCATTAATCCTTTAATTAAAATAAGATGTATACACCAAAGGAGAAGAGATGTGAAATCTAGTTTGTGTTCCTTCAGGTTTATCAGGCTTTCAGAATAACAGTCATGAGTCACTGCAAAACCACTAAAGGTAACCAGTTGACATGACGTTTTAAACATGTTGTTTTAAAAGACATGGTGTCATTCCAGACGTCTGATACTGTACGTGTTGTGTTATACAGACAGACTGCCCAGTGTGTACAGAGTGAGAGTACCTTGGTTTCAAGAAGACTCCTTTGCTATGGCAAGGTAGAATGATCAGCCAGCTTTCATCATCTCACCACAGCTCTCTTTTTGCATCTTTTTACAGTAGAAATGATTGTCTTCTAAAACTCTAAAATGTTTTCAATCCAAGTATTCCTTCAGTATCTGAGATCTACAGCATGCTTCACACCAGCCGCCCAGACAACACCTCCAGTGCCCTCCTGCAGCTCCACACTGCCCCCAACTGCCAATACAAGGTATTTCATCAACATCCCTTGTTTTTCACAGGTAAACCTACTGGTAAGACAACTGACATATTGTTTTTCTACAGGTGTCTATTCGGACTTCATTTCCCAAAGTGCTTGGGCAGGTGTGCTTACATTGTGGTATTTCATCTACCAATTTTAACTTTGAACCCAGAGTCTCGTATTCAAAAGAATTCATTGTTCTTTAGATTGTACGTTTCTGTGGTCCAGTTCTGCCTGTCTACTCAGCTGTAGTGCTTCTTCTGATGATCAGTGCTCAGCTGAGCTCCATCAAAAGATTGGGGCATCCTGTTGGAATGCAAGAAGCCATGAGTAAATCATTACAGGTACACAAACTGGAACTGCCTGTCCTCCTGTTGCTGCTGTTGCTCAGGTGAGTCTTGACACAGTGTCTATCTGCTGTATTTGAATGCGGACGCTGTTTTTCTGCAAAACATAGGAGCCGGGTGAAGGCAGTGCTTCCATTTTAATCTTTTCGAGGGGTTTTCTACTATAGGCAGAGCTGGTTTCAGGATGTCTGGTCCTCTCTGGGTTTTCCTGGGGTGGATACTCTTCCTCTAAACTCTGTGGAAAGCATATCCCAGGATCCAAAAGTGCAGGAATGGCATCGTCTGGTATCCCCACTGCTCTGTGTGGTCGGTGCAGCCATTGCATTCTGGGGTAGCACAGTCCTCAGAGTGTTTGTCTACTTCCTGTCCTTTTTTCTTGCTCCACTGCACAGGTGAAAATCATCTTAATAATTGCTTTGTAATAGGTGCTTTAAATAAATAGATGTTTTTCATGAATTAAGTTTTATGTTTTGATCTAAATCCACAAACAAAAATAGACACATTTGTCATTCTGTGAGTTTAACAATGCATTTATCTAAATGTTAAAATGTTTAATATTTATCCACTTTTTGAAGTTGTTGTTTTTTTTTAAGAAATTAATACTTTTATCCATCATAAATAAATTAAATTGATCAAAAGTTTGAGTAAAGCCATTTATTATGTTATAAATATTTCTGTTTCAAACAAATGCTCTTACAAAGAATAACTTTCCACCAATATTTTAAGCAGAACTGTTTTCAACATTGATAATATTAAGAAATGTATAATAATGTAAATAAATAAATGTAGTAAAATAGCATTTTTAAATAGAAAGTTGTGGTACTCTGTGATGTCAGAGAGTACCAGCTAACCACGCCCTTGCCTACAGAGAGATGTGTTTCAGGTGTACGCCCCACACTGGCCTCTGCCCACTTTTCCAGTTTTTTATAAAATATTGCCAGTGGGTGGAGTCAGGCAGAACAACTGTTAAGCAGGAGTTAAGTTACCCTTTAATCAACTAAATGCAACCTTGCTGGGCAAAAGAGACTCTCTAAAACCTTGCTAACACTCTTCAAATGCACATGCAAGGTGTTTATATATATATATATATATATATATATATATATATATATATGAAGAGTTCAGATGCAAAAGCCTCTAAATGCCATTTGAAATTTTCTTCTAAAATGATGATTTTTATCAAGCTTATATATTCAAGTTCAGTAATTTCACTTAAATGACAATTAATAGGTAATCCTCATTGCAATTTAACTGAAATTACTGAACTTAAATATACAAGCTTGATAAAAATGATCATTCTAGAAGAAAATTTCAAATGGCACTTAGAGGCTTTTGCATCTGAACTCTTCATATATATATATATACATGGTTGTATCTTGAGGTGTCAAAAATAGAAAAACAAACAATAGAAAAAGCATAATGCAGTTAAAAGCTGAAATTGTTCACTTTCTGCAATAGAAACTAGTTGCTAGCTGCTGGTCTTTTCGGAAATGTTTCCACAAATCATGTATGTGATTGCAGACCTTCAGTGTCCCGGGACTGCGGCACCCTTCGTCTTCGTACTCAGATTCTCCTGATGGTCTCTCTGATTGTGCTTGGAGGCGTCACCTGTGGAGCGCTGGCTCTTATGGTCTCCACTCTTCTCCACCTCTACAGAGTGAGTGATCTGTCCTTTCTTCCTTAAGGCCTTTTCATACTATAAAGTAGGTTAGGGTTGGTAAGAGAAATCATTATAGACCTTATTCAGAGCAGCGCCATGACAGGTATGAAAGTGAGGCTGTGAGGGATAGACTTACCGTGTTTCCAATGGCATCCGCTGTAAAAACCGGAATAAAGCTCCTAGATTACTTACAATTTTCCACAGCTTACATTGTCGGGAGTTTTTTGTCAACTGACATTTCTTAGAAAGATATTTGTCCTGTGTTTCATGAGCAGAATAATCCGAAAACACATTAAATAACAGTACAGCCCATTGAAGAGATGCAAGTCTATCCCTCACAGTCTCGCTTTCATTCTCATTAAAAATCAAAGATGGCGCTGCCGTGAATAAGGCGTATTCTAACCTGTTTTCCTCAAGTTGGATGCTTGACTAAAGAAATTATTCCTTACTGATGCCTGTAATATTTGTTAAAATATTTCTCTTTCTTAATCTCTAATCTCTCTTAATTAACAGTTTTCTTAATAATGATTTTATTCTCCTGTGATTTGTTTGTTTTTGTCCAGGTGCTTAAATTACAGATGACAGAGAGATCACTGAGCCACATGTTAAACCTGGTATAAATACCTTATTTTACATCATTTATCTTTCTTTCTTTCTTTTTTTTACTCTAGTTGGCTCACAGTACCTGAAATTTCTTAATGTTTTGTTCTCGTTAAACCAGGCGCCCCAGAAAGTTTCACAAAACACAGAAAATGGTTTTCATGGCAGTGACTCTCACAGCAAGAATAAAGAATGTAACGGCAGCCCTTTACTGTCAGAATCAGCGCTACAAGACGTCAGAGATGATCTGCAGCTCCACTTTTGTTTGTCCACAATGCTTACTCTTACCATGATGTTTAGCGCCCCCTCCCTTATCCACTGGAAGAACAATTTCAGGTAACAGAGCAATTTAAACAATTTAAAGTGCAAGTTCTGAATTTTTTTCTAATACAAGTCCTGTTTTTAATTTCAACAAGTGTTTTTGTCTTGTTCAGATATTGGGTTCATTTGGATCCTGACCCCTGTTGGCCTCACATTGTGCCCCTGCTCATCAGCTCTGTACTGCTCATCAACTGTAACACAAATACACTCCTCCGCAGGTTTGTGTGCATTCCTCACAGAATCAGTCATGTCATTTTACATAATTGAAAATAGTAATGTTCATTACTGACACATTCTTTAGGAAGCTTAATATGGCCATATCAAAGAGCTTTTAAAATCATCTCAATATTTATGATGTTGCTTAAAGGCACAATATGTACGATTTTTGGATTAAAATATATCCAAAAACCACTAGAACAACGTTATATACCGGTACTTTGTTGACTTTTATACTTTAAGTACAATTCATAATCATCACAAATATGTTGTGAATAAATATACAGTACTGTGCAAAAGTCTTAGACATTTTAGTATTAAAAAATGTTTTTAGTTATTTATAAAAAAAAAAACTTAAAACAAGTCTGTGTGTCTGTTTTTACACTTGTATTACAGCAAACTGATGCTTAATCTGATGCTCCATCTACTGCTGCCGCTGTGTGTGGGAATGCTTGCTTTTTGTCCACTGCACATTTACAGAGTCCCTTACTTCCT
The DNA here is from genome assembly GCF_988280905.1 of Pimephales promelas. Classification (NCBI taxonomy): domain Eukaryota; kingdom Metazoa; phylum Chordata; class Actinopteri; order Cypriniformes; family Leuciscidae; genus Pimephales; species Pimephales promelas. Next base: position 24,504,814 of record NC_142775.1, on the reverse strand, counting down.
GTCCGCAGCACTTGCCCTCTTGGTCTGTTCTTGTTTCTTTTGACCTCCCAACAAACTTTAAATGTGAGTATGCATTGAGATTAGAACAAGACTTGAGTTTTGTATAAGTTTGGACCAGATCAGACCGAAACAGCCTTATAACCCTGTGTGTATTCAGTGGGATCACATGGACTTGTGACATCAGTGGACCAGCACATCCAGAGTTTTGTGATTTTGTTATCATTTTTAGTTTCTTGACAGGGTATTACGTTTGTTAATGATGGTAAGTCTGTATTGATGAGCAATACCTCTTGTCCATAAGGCTAGTTTTCCAGACACATTTTAAGCCTAGTACTGAACCAGTTGTGGATTTAGGCATATCAAAAAAATGGAATGTGCGATCTGGTTTTTACTGCTCATTATCACATCAATGATATCATGCCAATAACCTCAATTCAAAAGGATTTTAACTATAGCGACTAGATGGCTGCAGATGATTACCTTAATGGGTTTTCATTTAGATTTATGTTTAGACATTATAAAATCATTATAACATTTTTTTTTTTTGTTGTTGTTGCAATTGTCACAATAATATAGTCAAACCTGGGCATGCTATTTAATCAGTGTCTGGGAAGCTAGCATGGTGTGTGTATTGGGGGTGGTGAGAGTATTCTTCTGATTTAGTGTCAATTCTTAAAATCAACATGAAATCATAATTGATTGGGATACACAATATATCAGTAAAAAATAATATCTGAAAAAGGAAGCATCTGACAACATTAAATTTTTCATTTTCATTCTCATTTCCCTATTTTTAAATTTAGATTACCTTTGCTGTCATCTAAAACTCACCTAAAATTAGTCTTTAAAAACGCAAATATTTTAATAACTCTGTTAAATGTAATCTTTATGAAATTTAAAACATACTTTATAATTTTGTGATGTGTAAATTCACATGTAGCATTTGAAATGATTGTTTTCTGTTTTTAGTGATTGATTTATTTTTACAAAATTGTATGTTATTTTAATATTAGCCAAGTAATGGTTATCGGCCATAATGTAATAATCCATTATCTGTGTCTCCCAGAGTTTTTAAAAAGGTGCCCTAAGAGCTCACCCGGGTTTCTTCCTGTTCTTGTGCATAAATCATCAGTGCACTTTATTCAAAAGAAAAAAAAACCCTTTAGATTAATCTTGAAAAAATAGATCAGTAAGAACACCTACAGTACATTCACTACAGAATGTTAATTATTTTCCTTTACTTGTTTTACTTCAAATTCAGCTAATATAGTTCACAGTGAATATATATTTAGAAACTTACACTAATGTAATCACTTTCAAATGAATCTTTTATTTGTTCAGTTGACGCTGAGAACCATTTGCTTCAATTCTGATTCACAGTAATCAAACATTTTTAGTCATAGTGTAAGAATCAGTCATTTTAACAAGGGAAAATTGCTTTTACAATTCATTCCAGCCCCAGTTAACCAATCGATTTTTACACCGTTCATGGAAATCTTCACTTCATTCTTTAGTCAATTTCCAGTTTCATATTATACATCATTAAAAAATATCACATTACAAAAGTAAAATGGGTTCAAATGGGTTCAATTTCATGTTGACTTTAAGGGTGTAAAAGCAGCCTTCGGTGTTTGTTCCGCTTTTTTGCGATTCACACGTTTGTTTGTGAGAATGATCGGATCTCTGCCTGTTCTATCTTCGATCTGTCATTTCTGCCTTAAACCATTCAGCTTTGAGTGCACATGTAATACCTGTAACTTCTGAAATATCTCAGATCTGTTCATATTAACACGCCTTTTTTAAAAATTACTTTATTATTATTATTATTATTATTGTTATTATTATTTGCATCCACTGAAGCTGTAAGGCAAGGAACATAACATAGGTGCAATTACTAAACTGGACAGACGAGCAATATGATGATTTTATATTAGCATCAATGTGCACAATTTGTGGTGTTAAAGACATCATGGTTGCATTTATGGTTACAGAGCAGTCTCTGTAATTATTACAAACACTGCCACAGTCACAGTAGCCATGAGATTGTTGCTGTCTGAATAGCTTTTTTTTTTTTTTTTAACTGTAATGTTTGAAGAATGCTGTTGAGGGTCAGGATCGCTTACCTGAGAGCTGAAAAGATACTTTGCCATCCTGAATCAAATGAGAGAATCGGTGCCTTTCTTGTTTCTCTGATACCGATTTGCAATTTAACCTCGTCATTGAGGATGGATGTTGAGGATATTTGTCAGTCCATCCAAGTAGTCTGATATTTCAATCAGATTTCCTTCTCTCACAGGATGTACTTGACCAAAAAAAAAAATACTCCTATGGCACGGAATTGTGTCCTCCTCAGCACTGTGAATGTATGAGTGTGTGTATTTGAGATGTTTTGCAGTGAGCTTTGATGTGCGTTGTCTTTTTTTATGGTGTGTTGCAATCTTGCTCTGCCTCATGCTAAATGTAAACTGTTTTTGTTGTGAAAGTTTGAAAGGATGCCTTTTTTCTATCAGTATGATTGTGACTGATTGTTTTCATCGATGTTCACTGTGATGTGCCACGATATTTTGAGGCCAGGATCTGATTTTTAGGTCTCGAAGAAAGGACTGCTTGTTTAGGGCCAAATCTGTCCTGGTCATATAATGAGTACACTCACCATCTGCAATGAAGCCAAACAGATCCAACAGAAACTCTTTAACTCTGCAGCAATGACAGCAATGTTTGTATTGATGCTAGTGATGGTTTTGCTGAGTGAAATTTAATGAAGAACTTGCATAAACTTATTTTGTTAAATAGTGTTTTGTGTTGAGATGTTATGTGATAATATTAACAGTTTAATGTTAATTGTAAAGACAGGAATTCCCTACTGGAAATTTATACATCACTTTTGATCAACTGAATGCGTACTTGCTGAATGAAATTCAGCTTTTCTTCAAAAAATATATTAATTGGCACAGCCTTTTTCAACATCGGTGATACGATATGTTTCTTGAGCACCAAATCAACATATTACAATCATTTCTGAAGGACCATGTGACATTGAAGATTATAATAATTGCTACTTCATGTAAATAAATTACATTTTAATATAAAAATATTTCACACTACTGTTTTTACTGCATTTCTGATCACATAACTGATCTTACTGATCACTAAACATTGAATGGAATAGACTAAAACTGCATTTTTAAAAATTAAAAAAAAAACGTTAAGATTGATTGACAATTAAAGATTTAAATTACATTATTGTTCAGTGTTTTACATTTTTACATGTTACATTTTATATTTTTATATCAGTCGAACAATAATCAACCTTTAAAAACAAATGTGATTTGAGGGAACAAAAGCCTACAAGCCTGCACATCCCACAGTCATGTCCTGTGTGAGAAACACAAATTCAGGATTTCTGTTGGTTTTGAGTGGGGTCTCAGATGGGCTTCAAGTTTAGCTGTGACTGTTTTGACTTTTATTATTTTTAATAAAATGCAGCTCACTGCCTCATGAACCTAAATGCTGTAATGCTTTATTATAGTTGCAGTGAGTCGTCTGTTTTATTTAATGGAGAGGTTTAAATCTGTATTGTAAGGAGTTGATATTACTTGTCTCATTTGAAAGCTGAATAATAGATATTTACATTTGTAATGTTTTAAAATGAAAGCATAAATCAGCAGTTGTAAATTGCTCACTTAAACATAATATTGCAAAATGTTTACTAAGAGATGTAAGGTAATACAAGTGTGATTATAGTGCTGTTTTGCTTGGTTTGTGGTACTTTTTTAATGAACATATTTCAATCATGTGCGGTAACTAAACTGTAAGAGAGCGTAAATAAACATTTGTCAAAGCCTCTTTTATACTGCTTTGGGATGAAGCACGCACATGTATGCTAACATATTAGCACTTCTACGGGCAGTCGGGCTGATTTAACATCATTGGCTTGCACCTGTTTGGCCAAACAGCAGCGTCACTGTGATTGGCTGTGATCATTGTTTTCTTAATATGGTGATTATTATTATAATTCATGCTTATTTCTGGAGCATCTTTTATTGTTATTTAATATACAGACATGCTAGAAAGTGTCAGATGTTGTGGACCTGTTTTGTAATAAGATTGTTACAGGATAACAAGGTATTTGCCTATTTAATATTTTGTATATGGTGAAATAACAAACTGAATATTCTCAGGTTGCGAATAATGTGTTGTGGAGTCAGTGGCTTGTAGTGTTTATCTTAATTTTATTTTGCCCCCAAAATATGTGCAATTTGAGCATTAATGCAGTTTCAATAAAATTGTTTACGGTGAGTTGGTTCTCAAGTTTATTTCTGTGTGTATGTGAAGTAAGGTTATTTTCTTTCTTTAGACGTAAAATCACATATGAGTCATATAGATCAATTTATCTCTAAAGGGAAATTGAAGAATTAATAAACATGTTAAATAACTTTTTTTAAATTAATTATATATATATATATATATATATATATATATATATATTATAATATAAATTTGGATCAGTTAATCAAATTAACTTGATGTAGCTGAATAAATATTCTGTTCATCCAGCGAACACAGAACTCTCAGAAAGGATATTTTCTTGGCCAAAAAAAAAATTACTTTCTTAGCATTGTTGAAGGGACATTGATCTGAAAGCAGGGACCAGAATCAAAACTTGTGAAATGTGTAAAAAAGTTTTATTTAAATAAATCAGAAATGCAAAATCTAAAACACACACACAATCGCGCATACATGGGTAAAATGTAAAGTGAATGTAAATGAAACTGGAAGAAGGGAATGAAGCTATGGAACAGAGTCATTTAACCGTCAGAACAGAACATAGTGTATACTAAGCCTCTGCTTAGTAAGTTAAATTTACAATTCTTGCAATGTCTTAGTTGCTGAACGAGTGTCTCAGTAGAAATTCTTGATGGTTCAGTAAGTGTTAGTTCGACCCTCTCTTATGAGTGAGGAAGTAACAATAGTTTTAACTGCAGAAGAGAGAAAGAAGAGTAACTAGGACAGTGACCTTTAACTTCTGTAGATGTCACTCCTACAGGGGATCAGTGAGCCAATGGTAATTTAAACTTTCGGATGGAATGTTTATGACCCTTTGTCTTTGAGCATAGTGTTTTGCATATTAGAGTGGTCTGCAGTCCCTTTAAAAAGTGGGTGGTGTATGTTAATAATTCCTAGAAAAATCCCTCACGCATATTGTCAGTAGCATTTTAATTCCTGCTAATTAGTCTGATGTTTAGCATTTTTTCCTCTAACAGATGGCTGTTAGTCCTGCTGAGATTTGGCCACTGCAGCTGCCAAAACACCTTTTGACTGGGTTTAGACAGAGAGGTACTGTAGAAGTTTTCTTTCATCACAGTTGAAAGACAGACAACAATGTATTCACAAAGTATTCTAATATCAGAGGTACTGTGTTACACTGAACGGTCCACCTCTCCATTCATACTTAAATCATTTGGCCCATACAGCTCATTTACGGCACAGAGTTACTGTGAACACACGAGTTTGGAGTGAGATCAAGAAGAGGGTCTTTGAGTGTTCAGAATAAACCACAGGATATGAATACAAATGCTGTCCTCAACAGAGCAGAGTTAAGTGCTACAGTCACATCAAACAGAAGATTTATGCAATAGAAATGGGAAGTTTCAACGCTGACAGAACATAATTTTCATGAGTTTTGTCCAATGTAAACCTTTAAAGAATGCATATTTTAAACATTTTAATTGCATTTTTAATGCTTACAATTTGTACAAATGACCATTTATTAATCTTAATTAATATTAAATACTAAAAATACATTAATTATTAGTAGTATGTATTACATTAAATAAATACATGAATGAATAAATAAATACCATTGCTCATTGTTAAATGTTTATTCAGAATGCATTTACAATAACTAATGTGCATAGTAATATTATATTAATTCATTTCAGTACAATTAAAAAAAATGTATTGCATGCATTAACCAAGTTGAACCCTATTGCAAAGTGTTATTGAAATCTTAATGCCTGAAGCAGGAGAATATATATATATATATATATATATATATATATATATATATATATATATATATATATATATATATATATACTGTATATATATATTGGGACAGACACGCGCACAATTATTTTACATTTGCATTATTCTTCAAATCAACTGCATAAAGTCTGGATTGATCAATCCATGCAAATGCAATCTGAAGACGGTTGTATAACCTTTAGCCTGTTCTTTGTCCAAGAGCTCTTGTGTCTGCAGGACAGATGTATTCGCCACTCTCACACTGCCTCCAGCTCTGGAGCCCCTTATAACTGCTTTATTACCACCGCTGCATGCGCTGCGGGGACTGACATGAAGACGGACCGAGCCGGGTGGTCACGACCACAGGGAAACCGAACGCCTTTTTCTGCTATAGCCTAATTACACAGATCTTCAGGATCAGGTAGATCGGGCTGTTATGTTATAGCTCATTATGTCAACCTGTGCAGAAGGGAACTGTCCCCTCAGTCGTGATTTCTGGTTCGGGTAAGCGACAAAATCTCGCTTCATTGGATGAAGAGGCCCTGAGTGGATCGACGCCTCGCTGTGAAGACGAATCTGAGGAAATAGCTATGAAATAGTATTATTAAAGCACGTTACTCGCTTTTGCGCCTCGGATTATGTTGGCGTTTCCATGGACACATCGCGTTGATGCGCAGGTACGCGGTTACACAATCACATACGGTGTTTTGATGCATGCTGTAGGCTATGCAACCGATATTTTAACATAAAATGTTTTATGATTCAGCAGTTCTAACGCACCACTGCTTCTTGTGATTGAGTTTATTTTGAATATCACGCATTTTAGCGGGGAAATATATTTCTAGATGTAAAAAATGTGCATTAGCGGGGCTGACTCGGTGGTAGAAATACATAACGTTATCTGGTGATGAGCGGTTGCGTTAATGCAGCATTGCCGAATATCTGCAGATCATGGTGTGCGAATACATGACGAAGGGAATTCCCCGTGTTATCCGATAGCGCTGCTGCATGCTGTCGTGAGGATATGTCACGGATCTGTGGAGCTTGTGTGCGCGCATGGGCTTCACCTGCTGATTAATTCATGATAATAAAACCTTTATGTGATAAATAGGTTGCATTGCACAAGAAATCATGTGATCATTTCGACAGTGTAGCTAGACCAATATTCAAATTTAGCTACATCGATAAACAGATTGGTAAAATGAAATTGGATGGACGATTCAATAAAACACGGAAATTCCTCATTCTCCAGTGCAAGTGTCTTACGTGTGCTTTTTTGCATAAAATTAAACCACATAGACTTTTTAATCAGATTGTAGATTTAAAAATTATTATTAAGTTCATTAGTCTGTCTTTATAGCAAATAAACGCTAACTGAATTCGCTTTCGCTTGAGGAGGTAACCATAGCAACAAAACGCTGATCTCGATTTTTCTTTTGAGATCAGTATGAGTCTATTTGGGTTATTATATTGGGTTATATATAGCCTATTTGGATTAGTTATATTATACCTTGCATCAATATATAAAAATATATTACATTGGCATAAATTTAGATAAATGAGCTAAAGTAGTTATACAAGAACATGTGTAAAAAAAAAAAAAATAATAAGTAAAAAAAAACCCTATAGATATCCAAAGCCACTGCATAATTTGCTCCTGATTTTGATATATTTATTGCTGATGCTGCAGTACTCCCCGTCGTTTTCATAATGCTGCATCACATTTTCAGATGCAATTGGCGGAGTGAATGTTTGACTATATTTGAACATTATCTGTGACAAATAAGAAAGACCCCTGTAGTTCATTGCCTGCAACCAGTTACAAGAAACCACTTAGGGTACAAATAAATAAATAAATAAATAAATAAAAAGCCTTTAACACATTTTAGGCATTTGTTAAAAATGGGTACTGATCCATACAAGAAAATGTTATCTTTCCAGAAGAAGCTGGGACTTCACTGATGAGCCCGAAAGTTGCAGACTTCTGTTCAGTAATGAATTGTGCCTTAAATGCTCTCAAAATGCAAGACAAGGTCTGTTACTCTGGCAGTAGTGTGCAGTTGCATGTTTGGTTGTGTGAATGTGTTTGTTATATAGAGAGTGGAACAGTAACACTCCTGTGCCATTCTCTGTGCCAGCTCCCCAAGGTGCCCGTTATGTCAAGTAAAGACTGCAGTAACCTCCGCACAGAGGGGTCCTGTAGTGATAGCAAACACTGAATTCATGCATAGGTGAACACAGACCTCATTTACTATTTAATGGACTGTAAGATCAGGTGTCATCCGCATGCAACCACTGCAGAAACTCTCTGTGCTGACATCACCTCCTGTAATTCGCTCATACACACATGCACGCTCACTCAAGCATTTTTCAGACATGCAATACATTGTCATTCTGCAGTGTAAGACTTCTAATTCAAAGTGTGGCAAACGGCCACTGCACGTATTGCACGCACAATGCAGTGATCCACATTGGGACTTTTGGAATTTTTCCTTGGTCAGAATTGGTGAATTTAGTTCACATTTACAGTGTGAGTTTGAATGTTTGTATAACCAACTATAATTTTATTTAATTTCTACAATAATACAATAAAAAAATAATACATGATCAAACATTATGATGCTCAAAAAAAACCCCCAAAAAAACCTCCTTACATCAAGTCTTTTTAGTAACACTATTTTGAAATCTGGATGACATTAATTTTCCCAACTGCCCATGTCTGTGATTTATGAGGTTTAAGGAGGATGGCTGATCTGGAATGTTTTGTAAAACCAAAGATGCTGCTGAGTGCAAAGAAATGACATCCACTAATCCTCCCACTGGTCCTATTTTTACCTGAGGTGCCTTTGGAACTGAAAACCTGTCAAATGATCATAAGAGAGTGTATTTGTGGGGCACACTTTTAATAAAAAAATCAAAACTGCATGGCGTCTAGACCATTATTTGGTTAGTGTCTTCATTGGTGCATCGTACTATGTTAATAAATGAGTTATATCGTTGTATGGGGAACGCATCTCAGTACTGCAACCAGTTCAATTCAAACATCAATTTAAGAACAAATGACTCCTATGAACTGGTTCTGTTGAACTCAGGTGTTAATGGAATTTTGATGAATCCTTCACTGAATTACCCAGTGTTGTTATTGTTAACTTAATTGAAATAAAGCCGCAGTAAAATACAAAATAAATATTAGATGAAAAACTTAAACTAATCATTTTTTAAAAAGAACATTAGAAATGTTCACTGGCTGACTAAAGCAATATAGAAACAGAATTGGGTAGTAGAAATCACAAAAATAACCAAAATGAAAATACACAAATATAAGCTAATTTAAAATATAAAATAATACTCTAAATATATCATTTTAAATACATAAATAATACAAAAATGACATTGGAATTAAATCTCAATACTGAACTGAAAGTGTCATTTCAGTGATCAAAATGTAGCAAGTTATGTTTACTTAAGGCTCATGAAACTTATGTCTGTGATATTAATGACTGTACATATGAAACTGTTTAGGACTGTAAAGAGTTTCTCTTTACTGATATTTCTCTTTCTTTGTTCCTCTCTCTGTCTCTTTGTCATTTTCCTTACCATTTCCCACATTTCCCACACCACTTTCCTATTCCTCACACTTATTTCTTAGGTTCTAAAGACTCTTAGATACTCTTCTTCATTGTGTGTTTATCGATAAAAATATAAGATTGTTTAGACGATATATTCTTAGAAGCCGAGGAGTATTGTATTTTCCAGCTGGAACCCATTGGCCAATCAATTTGGAATAACTAAGCTCTTTTAGATTCATTAAAGATTCATTAAATACCTTATTCTCAAACCGTTAAGATCAATATCCATTATCATAGCCAAGTGCTCTAACAGACGACAGGCCAGAAGAGTTTCTGTCTGGTCCTTGACCTGTGTGTCCAGATAATTACAGTTCAGGCCAGGTCTTATCCAGGATTCAGGTCAAGGTTCTCGATCATTTTCCTTAAATCCCCATTCAAACACATCCAGTCCATAGACGTGCTTCCACACAGTTGCCACCATTCGCCCCTCTCTCGCCACAGCAGTTCTCCCGTCCAGGCCCCGCTCCAACCCGGCGTCAGGCATGGCGCCTCAGGGGCGGGATCACCTGGCCACACGGGAGACTGCAGGTCGTAGACGGAGCCCAAATGTGAGGCACACACTCAGCCCGGACAACCTTCGGAGCTTAGCCGAGCGTGGTGGGGCCGAGCAGGCTGGAGTTGGACTCCTCAGAGCCAACAGTGATACAGACCTGGTCAGTTCTCAAGGGCGATCCTCACTCACAGCTTCTACTTTAGAGTTCACTATGGGGCGAGGCCAGAACTTGGTCATCTCATGGGATATCAAAGAAGAGGTGGATGCCACAGACTGGATTGGCCTGTACCACATAGGTAAGGCTTGGTGTTATTGTGATCTAAATTCCAGTGGGTTTTGCTGATATGATCCAGTCTGTTTGCTCTGCCTTCCACAAATAAAAAAACTTTTTTTTTTGTGCAATTAACTTGCATAGGTGCATAGACTTGCATAGGCGTTTTTGTGCAATTAGGAATTCAATTTAGTAAATTTTTGTGAATAATCAAAATAAAACTCTGCACAAAAAGTATACTTGTCGCTTCATAACATTAAGGTTATGAATTTCATAAAGTTGCAGTCTATGTGGAGGTCAGACGGCAAAAATATCTTAATTTGTGTTCTAAAGATGAATGAAGGTCTTATGGGTTTGGAACGATATGAGGGTCAGTAATTAATGACAGAAATGTCATGCTTGGGTGATGGTGTGATACAAAGTTTAAAAATTGCTCACAAAAGTACAGACTACAACAAAGAAACACGAAATTTAAATTAAAAGCAGCAGGACTCCACCAGACATGCTGTTAGGCATGTTTACTAGATGATGGCAGAATGATCCAATCACCCTCTGTGCCCTTCAGTCCTCATCCTCAAACACTAAGATCACAATTCTCACTGTCATGTAAAAATATGAGACCGGAGCAAAGTGATACATCTGGGCACAAAGCCACTAACCATCGACTTGAAGGCTAGCAAAACTTCTTTACCTGCTCAAGGGTCTTATCTCTTGGGGGCTCTAGGTTTCAACGACTAAGCAAACATTCAGTAATGGCCTCTATGTAATCTCTCCCACTTGTTCATTAGACTGACTAATGCTGTGCAATGCAATTTGCAGAGCCACTGTAGATTCTCTGCTTGTAAAATGTGTCATCGTTGTGAAGCACTGTTCTGCTAATTGGGTTTACCTCCTGTGCAGAGGTGGTGGACAAAGTACACAACTTCCTTACTTGAGTGAAAGTACAGATACTGTACTATTACTCTGTGACGAGTAAAAGTTGTAAAGACAGATTTTTACTTAAGTAAAAGTACAGACGTTCTTGCTTTTAAAAGTATCAAAAGTAAATGTCAATGCAGTGTTTTATTATTGTTGCATTGTGCAATACCACTACCTTGCCTCTGAATCTATGCCTGCCTACCCTCATATCAATATCAAATTTATTTCTACGACACAGTTCCAGTAGTGGGATTGAATGTGAGATTGAATGAGTGAAATAGTGCCATATTTGAACTTTTTTGGCTTTTAGTATGAATATAGCCTTATAGGCTAGTGCTCCAAAACAATGACAAAATTTGCTTTTAGAAGACCAAACCCAACGTTGAAAATGAAAATGAGGTTGATATGTCAGAATCCAACACCAGATTGACATTATTATCAATTGTTGGACAGATGTTGTATTGTGGTTGAAAATGGGAATCGGGTTGACGTCAGTAACCAACATCAGTCGGGTTCTGACATCAAACTGAGTTTCATTTCCAAACAAAATGCAACCCCTGCTGTTACTACTTTCTACTCAAGGACATTGACAGAATTGTAGTGGAGTAAAAAATACCATATTTGTATTTCAAATGTACTGAAGGTAAAGTAAAAAGTTTCCAGAAAAAAATAAAGTAGAGCACAAAAAGTGTACCTACAGTAAGTACAGTACATACACTTTGTTACTGTCCACCTCTGCTCCTGTCCCACCCATTTGCCACCTTTAAAATGTCCAAAAATGATTCTATAAACTGTTAGAAACTTTTTCTTTTTTTTTCAGATGAGACCTGTCCATCAAACATGTGGGACTGCAAGAATCGTGGGGTTAACGGTACACAGTGTGGTCACATTGTCTGGAGGCTGGAGGCAGGGTCGTACTTCCTTGAAGGTGAGAGACACAACTTGATGTTAAAAATATCTCATAGACAGACAAAAGACAAAAGCAGAGATACATACTTTTGTAATGGAATACTTTTAAATTCTTGATACTCAGACATGTTAATTCCTAAGAGTTATAAATATGAAATGCAATTTTCTTTTTGTTATAAAATATCATGCTGACTCTACAAATATGCCGGGTAGATTTTTCAATGGCACTCTTCTGGTTATCTCTTCTAGCTGAGACAAGGATCTGTTTTAAATACTACCATGGAGTCAGTGGTGCGCTGAGAGCCACAACACCCTGCATCACAGTCAAGAACCCCAGAGCCTCGGTCAGTGTATGTGTGTGTCAACAGCAGATATTATTGCTGTGTAAATAGACAGCATTACAGCTCACAAAAACACATGGTGATATGCTTGGCTTTTTTTTAATCCAATCTAGTGTAAAGTTGTTAGTCTGATCAAATAATAAATCATACAAGATATAATAAAACACTTCTGGTGATACATTACAATAATCTTCTAGGTTGACGGTCAAGATGAAGGACAACAAGCTTCAGAGAGCAGTCGAAAATTGGTCAGCTTTACCCTATCAGGTGTGTAAAAGACAAAGAGGATTCAACCAAATGTCAATGACTTATGATGTTATCCTACTTCATAGATGTATCCATGTGGTTTACTAATTATTGCAGTTATTACTAATTAGACTGTTGTTTGTTTTAGATATCCGGGCCGTGGGGCTGAAGAAGGGGATGTTTTTTAACCCAGACCCTTATTTAAAAATGAGCATTCATCCAGGCAAGAGAAGTTGCTTTCCGACCTTTTCCCATCATGGCCAAGAGAGACGATCCGGCATTACAACTAACACTACTAATCCTGTGTGGCATGGAGAGGTGACACACACACACACACACACACACACACACACACACACACACACACACACACACACACACACACACACACACACACACACACACACACACACACACACACACTTGCCTGCTTAAAGAGACACAATCTTGTTCACAGTCAGTGAACTGAAAGTTGATGATGTGTTTGTTTTCCAATTCTCTCTTTGCTTTTCCATGTAGAAACACACTTTTGTGGCTCTTATGACAGACATATTAGTGATTGAGATTAAAGACAAGTTTGCTAAAAGTCGACCAATTATTAAACGCTTCCTGGGTCAGTTGAACATTCCGGTACAGATGCTGCTGGAGAGACATGCGTCAGGGTGAGTGTCATAACAATGTCTCATCTGATCATCACCGCACCACTACTGTTCAATACTTTAATTCAGGGGTTAATACGATTTTTTTTTTAAATAAGTTAGTACTTTTATTCAGCAAGGATGCATTAAATTGATCAATAGTGACAGAAAAAGCCATTAATAATATTACAAAAGATTTATCTTTCAAATAAATAACTGTTTTCAGTCGGCATATTACAATGATTTCTGAAGGATCATGTGACACTAAAGACTGGAGTAATGAGTCTGGAAATTCATATTCAATTATATATAAAAATATAACCATATAGAAAACAGCTATTTCAAATTGTAATAATAATTCATTACTTTTCAGTACATATTTTCTACTATTGTATTACTTTTGTACTGTATTTTTGATCAAATAAATTAAGCCTTAGTGAGCGTAAGAGACTTCTTTCAAAAACATTAAACAAATCTTACTGACCCCAAACTTTTGAATGGTTGTGTATGTGTCAATTAATTCATGTTTATATGGCTACAGGAACCAACCACTGAGCTTCTCTCTATGCCGTCGTTTGCCCACTGATCATGTGAGTGGTCAAATGCACTTTAAAGTGGATATCACATCTATAGGCCAAGATGGTGAGATCACATACAAACACATTTGGTCTGGCTCAGTTTATAGCTACTAATTTCAAATGGATTTGAAATAACTTGTAACCACCTCTCATAGATGTTTCCCATGAGACAATTCTGGGGGCAACAGCCCTCAATGGAGCTCCTGGAACTCCTTCAGATGATGAAGAGCTGCCCCGTCCTCTCCAGGTCCCATCAGCAGGTCCTTCACCCACTGGCTCCCTGGGTTCCCATAGAAATGGGGAAGGCAGCAGCATACCATCCCCAGATACCGAAATGTATGGAGCCATCCTGGATGATGAGGCCCCTTCTTCTCCAGATCTGCTCCAGGGTTCCTTCAGTGAGCAGCTCGATTCCATTGAGGCCCCTAAGGGCCCGGGCGATAGGCCTTTTGGGGCAGCATCTCCCAAACTGCGATCCAGCTTTCCCACACACACGCGCCTCAGCGCTATGCTGCACATCGACTCTGATGAAGATGAAGAGAGGTCCGCTGTTACGGAAGTCACACATCCAACATTTAATGGTGTTTCAAGGACTCAACGACCACCTCCAAAACCACAAATTACACAACCTGTATGTGAAGGATCTGAAGAGGAACCCCCAGAAGGTGCTGGGCTGGAGTCTGAAATAGTGACTCTGAATATAGAAGCAGAGGTGCCTCCTGAGCCTGAGGTCATGCCGAGTTCAGTCGCCCCTGAGGTGGAAACTGCCAGTTTGATGGAGAGGCAAGAGGAAGAGGAAGTGGAGGCAGAGGAGGAAGAAGATGGCCTGGCACCCAGTGAAGAGCTGGCAACTGAAGTTGATATTTCTTCAATGGCATCTGACTGCTGCCCGGTCCCTACATCTGCTTCCCAGGTCAGTTGAAAATTTACTGAAAGGAAAATTTTGCAATTTAAGTGGGTCAATGACATATGATATAAGAGTGTCCAGATCTAGTTTAAAGCAGTGTTGTCATTGTTAGCTAAAAATAATAAAATATTTTTCATAAAAAAAAAATATATATATATATATATATATATATTGATAAAATATGAAAAATAAATCGATTAAATTTAAAATTGATAAAATGTTCCAAATCATTAAAAAATAATGAACAAAAATGACAAAAGCACATAACAAATTACTAAAACAAACTAAAATTGAAGTGAATACTGAAAATTGAAAAATAAATAAATAATAAATATATACTGATAGTGTATAAATAATAATAAAATTTAACTTGTTTTTAGATCGTTGTGTTCATGTTGAAACACTTGTTCAAGAAAAAAAAATCAGTTTAAAGACTCCACAACTGTCATGCTTTGTAACCTTATCTTTATATCTTATAAATTGCTCCACAATTTCCACTTGCCTTATCATAAAAAGGACAAATTTCCTAATATTTTTTTTTTTCCTGCAAAATAATGAGTGTCACATCCTCAATCCAACTGACTCTTGCACTGGAACTGAAATGTTTGCTGCTAATTAAAGCAGAGAGAGATGAAGGTAAACTTTCTCTATAAACTTGATCTTTATAGAAGGCAGAACAGGGGGCAGAAGCAGCCATTGACCCAGGGGGAGAAGATCTTTCAGATGATCCACCCACGATTTATGAAGTTGCTGAGACTGCTGAAGCAACCCACCCAACTAATGAGCAAGTGAGGGATGCTCCAAAACCAGAACCATCAGCCAATGAGGAGGAGGAATGTGAAGATGTGACCGAGGACACAATGTCCAGAAGGTGGAGCCTGGAGGCAACAGCAGGTGTGTCACAGGAGGACGAGGAAGAGGAGGAGTTAATGCCATCAGGTGACGGAGAATCTGGGGATTCTGAGACCTTCGTTACCGAGACTGAATCAGAATCAGGTATTCACTGAACCATTGAGCTGGCCTTCACGTGACAATTCATTTTAAATGAAAAATTAATAAAATATGAGTTTGGAAATACATCCTGATTCTGTATGTAAGATTCTGTATGTTGCACAGGTGTCCCTCAGATAAATGGAGACCAGCGTGTTAGTTCCCTGCCATCTGTAAGACAAGACGTCCACAGATACCAGCGTGTGGACGAGCCCTTACCTCCCAGTGAGTGTGTGTATGTGTTTCTGTACATCTGCATGTGCTTTTGCTGTTGTTTATGTGTCTGTAGATACAATGTGTGTTTGTTTGAAAAGGCAATTTTGCCAAATTGTTTTACTCAAATTTAAATGACTCAACCAGGCACCATCACATCCTACTCTCCATTCTCATTTCCAACCTTTCTTTTCTCAGACTGGGAGGCTCGTATTGACAGCCATGGCCGTATCTTCTTTGTGGATCATGTGAATCGCACCACCACGTGGCAGAGACCCACTGGACCACCGGCCCCACAGGGTCTGACCCGCTCCAGCTCCATACAGCAGATGGAGCAACTCAACCGCAGGTTAGAGCTCATGAACATTGAAAAATGATAACAATTGTGCACATTCACTCGTTACTGATCAGATCCAATATGGTTTTAGTTGAATCATATGAACATAAACTCTGACCCTGGAATATGAAAGGTGTATACAATATACAGTAGGAGGGTTAATGGAGTACCGAAAGTGTGATTGCTGTATTTTCTTTCTGGCAGGTATCAGAGTATTCGTAGGACAATGACCAGCGAAAGGTCTGAGGAACCGAGAGTGGATGATCTTCCTCCTGAGGAGACAGACCTGCTTTCCCACTCCATCTCTGGTAAGCTGTCAATCAAAGTAAGAACTACAGATTATAGTGTCTGGGAAAGTGAATGAATGCTATGCTGAGATGAATGGAAGTTGACTGAGGCTGGGCAGAATGAGAGGTTGTTGTTCAGTCTGTGTTTGTTGATGTGTCTGTTCTCATGTAGAATACCGGCGGGACGGCTTTATGGGTCAAGCCAGCTCTCGTTCTCGTCTGGCTTTGCTGCTTCAGTCTCCTGGTGCAAAGTTCCTCTCCAGTCCAGACTTCTTCTCTGTTCTGCATTCTAATCCTGTGAGCTAAAGCACACAGAGACACAGATATCAGTGCTTACACGCACACCTGAAACTAAATCATTCACAATATCCGGGCATTATTACAAAATGATTGTGGCCAAAAAAATCTCTCATTTTAGATCAAATTTGGCCACAGCTAAATTTCACAGAGGAAATGAATTAGTAACGATTGAATAAAATAATAAAATGAATTAATGAGTCATTGGAGCAAATTCTTATTTTTTTTCTGTCAAATGCGTGGCTCTGTACAAAACAAACCCAGATGACAAGTGCAAAACCTTTTTTTTTAAGTAATGACGACGGACTCAACATTATTCAGCTTATTACATGGCTACGGTACTTTCCAAAAAATAAAAAAATAAAATAAATACAGGAACATGAAATATTGAATTTTTAATTGAATGATGATCTTACTTCTATTAGAACATAACACTCCCTAGCAACGTGACGGATGCTGCAGCACTATTACAATTTTAATTGATATTATTATTATTATTAATGTGTAATCCAAGTAACAGTTTTTTTTTCGGGACTACTTAGCAAACATATTTAACTACAGTGTAAAATGTGTAACACTATTTTAAGAACTGTCACATATGACATGTCTTTGTCTCTTACATACAGTAGTCTGAGCAATGTTTTCATCTTATTGCTTTAGATAAGGACTCCTGAGCTTCTAGACTTCTAGCAAAGGTTTAATCCTCACTGTTTATTTTCAAATACAGAAGTCCTCTCAGATCATTTTTACTGTGTTCAGAAGCTGTGTTTTGACTGCAAAATGTTTGGCAATTTGCTATTCTAAATTGCTATGAAATTAGCAGTGGCATTTTGCTACAGGTCAAGAATCCAATGAGAATGAAATATTCAGAGAGGCATGCAATAATTTTGACCCATTTCCTGATTAGATCTCTCTGCATTTCCCTTTCAGAGTGCCTATCGCATGTTCACAAGTAACACATGTCTGAAGCACATGATCAGTAAAGTTCGACGGGACACCCAACACTTCGAGCGGTACCAGCACAACCGGGACCTGGTAAACTTCCTCAATCTGTTCTCCAACAAGCAGCTGGAGCTTCCACGGGGCTGGGAGATGAAACATGACCAAACTGGAAAGGTGTGTTTGTGTGTGATTTCTCCTTTTGTAATTGTGCTCTTGTTCTGTCTTAGGGGCCTTAGACCTGCATAAGAGTAGTCTGACAAAACAATCTGTACAGACAGAAAATGAAATCTGAGTGAGTATGTTCATGTAGGGCAGTCTGGTAGTCTTCTTTTTGTCCAATTAGTGTTTCTGACAGGAAACAATGAAGAGATTATTTTCTTATTCATTCTTGAGGGCTCATTAGTTTTGTGTTTCATTGACAGCTGTTTGCTCAAAGCCTGTGTATGTGTTTATGCATCACAGGCCTTCTTTGTGGATCATAACTGTCGTGCCACAACGTTTATTGACCCGCGGCTGCCCTTACAGAACTCCCGGTCCAGCGGCCTGCTAGTTCATCGACAGCACCTGTCCCGACAACGCAGCCACAGTGCAGGAGAGGTACATATGGTACATATTTTCAGTAATACATTGTGCACTAACCACATACATACCAACCACTTCCATTCAAAAGTTTGGGATCAGTATGATTTTTCTTTAAAAATAAATGTATACTATTATTAAGCTAGGAATTAAAACGTGTCACGTTTTGTCGAGGGAACTAAACAGGAACAGCTGGACAATGATTAACTAATGAGTGACCAAGGTGGCAAACGACTAAATCAGGAGAACAGGCAAAGTGCAAACAGAAAAAGTCGCCAACAGAAACGCAAAACAGAACATGATTGTGACAGCATTAAAATGACTAAATTGATTGTGGTTGAGTTGTCTACTCATCAAAGAATCCTAAAAAAAGGTTTCCACACAGTTTCTACAAAAATATTAAGCAGCACAACTGTTTCCACAATGATACTAATAAGGAATCTTTCTTGAACACCAAATCAGCATATTAAAATGATTTCTGAAGAATTGTGACACTGAGGATTGGAGTAATGACTGCAGAAAAGTCTGCTTTGCCATCAGAGGAAAATGTTTTAAAATATATTAAAATAGAAAATATTTATCAATATTACTGTTTTACTGAGTTTTTGATCAAATAAATACAGACTTGGTGAGCATTCAAGACACTTCTTTAAAAAAAAAAAAACGTTCCCAAACTCAAACTTTTGAATGATAGTGTAGAGTAAAATAAAAAGATAAAGAAAATAATGTTTCGTCATTTTGTCAGTTGCGTTGTTTCTATTTCTCTCGTTAGTCCTGCACGTCTTTCTAGGGTTAGGGTTAAGGTTATGGTTAGGGTTAGGGTTAGGTTAGGGTTAAGGTTAGGGTTAGTGCTGTCTGTCTATGGTTTTCTTTCATCTAATAAACTCAAATGGCGGCATTGTCATTAGGAAATTACTCTATGAAATTGTGAAACCTCATCTGATGTTTCAGGTAGCAGATGACTCTCGCTCTCCGAGTCCTCCTGTCCAGGGCCGGTCATCAAGAAATAGTCAATACCAGGACATGGTGCCTGTGGGTGAGTGTGTGCGCTCACATTTACACAGTGCACACACACTGATATTTCATCACATGAGTATCGATACATTCCAAATCTGTGTTTTTACAGCTTATAATGAGAAGATTGTCGCCTTTCTGCGACAACCCAACATTTTTGAGATTCTGCAAGAAAGGCAGCCAGAGCTCGTGAGAAATCACTCCCTTAGGTACATATTTCTGCAGTTCTATGTTTCATCCAAAGATGGCAACAGAGAGCTCAGAATTTTGTACTGCACCTTTAAGAGAATGTGCTGTAGTTATTTATAATTTTCATGCTACAATAGCTAAACCTAAATGCTAAAAGTTTTTCATATGTTTTATTGTTTTTTGTTTTTTTTCAGAGAGAAGGTCCAATTCATTCGCAATGAGGGGCCAGCTGGGTTGACCCGTCTGTCTAGTGATGCAGACCTGGTTATGTTGCTCAGGTTAGTGTGTCTGCACCTTTTGCAACATGTTTAATTACAGCTAACCGTGTGCCTGCCTGTTTCCCTTTGCCTGAGATCAGCATGCATTTGAGTGTGTATGTACAGTACACTACCATTCAAAAATGAGTACGTTAAAAAGTTACTGTAAAGACACTTATTTTGTTACGAAAGAGTTCTATTTAAAATAAATGCTGTTCTTTCTGTTCATAAAAGTATCCTGGAAAAAAAATATATCACAGTTTCTACAAAACAGTGATTTTAAATTGTAATAATATATATATTTTGTTTTGTAGTGTATTTTTTATTAAATAAATGCTTCCTTGGTGAGCCTTGATTTCAAAAATATTAAACATATTTTCAGACCCCAAACTTTAAATGGTAGTTTATACTGGTATGTATAAAAAAAAAAAAAAAAAAAAGTGGTGTACATATTTTATGATTGCCTGACTTTGCACACCTAGCTCGAGTTAGAATACACATACCTGTTACCTGGCCCTCTCTCCTTGCAGCCTGTTTGAAGAGGAAGTGATGTCGTATGTGCCGCCCAATGCCTTACTGCTCTCCAGCTCTTTTCATGCCTCCCCACAGAGCTCCCCTGGTGAGAGGTCACATGACCCAGACTCACATCTAAATGAATAATTTCCTTTCCCCCCCTTTTTCCTGCCTTGTGTCCTCCATTACAAGATTAAATAATGAGAATTAAAAGACCCTGTGGACTAATTTGAATGTTAACCTGATCACGCATGTTTAAAACAGTTCTTCTGGTTATAACATATGCTTTTAAATGTTGGAAGAGCCCTGCATTGTGGATACTAGATTTGCCAGTTTGTTTCATCTCAGTTTTCGTTCCAGTTATTCACATATTCTCTTGCTCATAGGAACTCCACGGGCCAATGCTCGAGCCCCTGCACCCTACAAGCGGGATTTTGAGGCCAAACTAAGAAACTTCTACCGCAAATTGGAAACGAAGGGCTACGGGCAGGGGCCGGGGAAAGTGAAGTAAGTCCCATCTTAATTTTTATTTTTATTTTTGAGGAAATAGAAATAATTATCTACTATTCTCTCTTTTTCAACAAGCAGCTTATGTTCACTTCTTATTCTATCCCTAATCTTATGTGTGCAGTTCAGTTGTTGGTTGAAAGCATTGAAATCCTGTCTAATTGAGACTACCCAGCTAACAGGGAACATTCTCAGAACTTTCGCTAAATTTTTGCAAGGCTCTCTCAAAGTTATGAACAAACATTCCACCAGTAACATCAACAGAATGTTCTTTCAAAGTTATCTGATGATTTAATGTTCTCAAAACATGAGCACAAAAACCTTTTTTATTCATTATTTTCATTGAAACGTTTTAGTTGGACATTCATCTTAGAACTGTTTTTAATACTTATTACTTTTGAATGTTCTCTGAACAATCTGAAATGTTTCCATTATGTTCGTAAAATGATAAAATGGAATGTCCCCTTAATGTTTGCATACCTGTCAAGTGTAGTTAAAAGAAATCTCTTATGCTCATACCAAGGTTGCATTAATTAATCAAAAATACAGTAAAAATGAATCTTGTGAAATATTATTACATTTTAAAATAATTGTTTTCTATTTTAATAGATTTAAAAATGTAATGTATTTCAGGATCATTATTCCAGTCTTCAGTGTCACAGGATCCTTCAGAATGTTAAGCAGCACAAATGTTTTCAGCATTGGTAATAATAATAATAATCATCATCAGCAAATCAGAATATTTGAATGATTTCTGAAGGATTATGTGACACAGTAAACTGGAGAGATGATTCTGAAAATTCAGCTTTGCATTACAGGAATTAGGAATAAATTACTTTTTAAAAATATATTCAAATAGAAAACAGTTATTTTAATTTGTAATATTCTTTCACAATATTACTGTTTTTACTGTATTTTTTTTTTAATTAAATAAATGTAGCCTTGATGAGCATAATAGACTTCTTTCAAAAACGTTTAAAATGGTAATGTTTCCAAACTTTCTTTATAAGAGAGAGAGAGAGAGAGAGAGAGAGGGAGAGAGAGAGAGAGAGAGAGAGAGAGAGAGAGAGAGAGTCAAAAATAACCTTTTTTTTATAACTTAATGGGAATGTTAGCAAAACATTCTTTGAACATATTTTCTGTTAGCTGGGTAATATTTAAAATAATGAAAAAACCTTAAGTAAAAAGAAGTAAAAACTTCTAGCAAGAAATAAAAATGGTAGATATTAAATACTTTGTTATTTCTAAAACTCACTTGAATTTGTTTTAGATCTTTAGATGGAACAATACGGTGTGTCACAATGTCAATGCAAACAGTCAGCACTAATACAAAATATGGAGGCACTTTTGTTATGATTATGTTCATCTGTCCTTCTATCTTTGTGTCCTGATATGGTTTCCATCACTTTGTAGGTTAATAATCAGAAGAGATCACCTGCTGGAGGACGCTTTCAATCAGATCATGTGTTATTCCCGCAAAGACCTCCAGAGGAGCAGGCTTTATGTCAGCTTTGTTGGAGAAGAAGGGTTGGTATACATATATGTTTCTAATTATTTTGACCTGTATATTAATTTGAGATCATGTGAAATCTCTACATTACAACAGGTGTGTTCATCACATTGTAAATGGCAAAGTTAATTCAAATGAAGATGCCCCTTTAGTTATATCACTTTACATTTTGTAATTTAAACCACATCACTGTATTATTACATATTTGTGTGCATTGATATGAA